>NW_020885005.1:927162-981392 GCF_003945725.1 Corapipo altera | reverse complement strand
GGCATGGTGCATACCATCAAGGCCAAGGCCTAACAAGCATTTCTCAGATCATAGTGAGGCCTTGGGGGGGGGGGGGGGGGGGGAATGCACCACCATACATCTGGGAAAGAGTTATTTATATCACCTGATATAAACAAATGTCCCTTCTGTATGGGGTAGATAAGAGACATATTGACAGTCCCTATGGCATCACAGATCCCTTATAAACTTTCAGGACAGTCAGTGTGGCATGAGTATCATTGTTTATTCTGTCAAAGGAGTTTAAGTTTATTCTGTAAGAGGAATATTATAAGTTCTTGCAAAAAAATAGGTTAATAGGGATATTCCTGCTGAAACAAAACAATTTGGACAAATGAATTCATTATCCACACAGAGCTATAAATGGTTTGGGGTTACTATCCATTTACTGTAAAATCTGTTGCTCTTTCTAGACTCTTTCAAGGCTTTTTAGTTACAGCTTCACTATAGAAATTTTTTTCTTGGTGTTTTCAAATTCTTTCATTAGTTGTCCAAGTGTGATGCAGGTTCAGATTGCTTTTTTATTTAATGCAACACACAGTTTTACATTAGTATGCTAGATGACCAGCTGTAGCAGGTTGACCTTGGCTGGATGCCAGGTGCCCATCAAGTTACTCTATCGCTCCCCTGCCCAGCCGGACAGGGGAGAGAGAATAGGATGGAAAACAACTTGTAGGTTGAGATATGGCACTTTACTAAAGCAAAAGCAAAGTGGAAAATAACAAAGTTTATTCTCTACTTCCCATCAGCAGCGATGTCTGGTAACATTCTGGGAAGCAGGGCTTCAGCAACGCATAACAGTTTCTTAGCAGGCAGCCATTGGAAACAACAAATGGCCCCCTTCCTGCTCTTTTCCTTAGCTTTTATATCTGTGCTGGCGTCATATGGTATGGAATATTCCTTTGGTCAGTTTGGGTCAGCTAGCCTGGTTGTATCCCCTCCCAAAATCTTGCCCTAGATTGGGGAAGGAATGTTACAGTACTGATGCTGTGCTCAGCAGTAGCCAAAACACTGGTGTGTTCTCAACACCTTTCTAGCTACCAATGCAAAGCACAGCACTGTGAGGGCTGCTATAGGAAAATGAACTCCAGCTCAGCCAGACCCAATACAATCTCCACTCCTTACTCCATACCATTTGTGTCATACTCAGATTCCACTTAATATATATGTATCCTCTGACCAACCCTCATCCTTTCTGGTGCACACAGAGGATGCAACTTTTGTCCAAGTGGACACCATAAGTGAGCTCCCTCAGGGAGGGCGAGGACCACCAACTGAGCTAACAGCTTGAGCTGCAGCGCCTCAGTACCACACCACACCATGCCTCCCCACACCCTGTTTGCTGGCTTGGTTCCCTCAGGCTCCCTGGGGGTGGATTTTGTATGGGTGGGGGTGGGCACTGTCCCTGCTGGTGCCACCAATGCTTAGTCAGAGCTGCCTCTGAGTCACAGCTCCACTGCTTCCTGCTCGGGAGGCAGGGCTGGGGTGTCTCTCTTTGCTCTAGTCTTGAGGTCTTGCTGGGTAGGAAAGATTGCCTCGCTCCCTTGGCATAATCCTCGGCTCCAGAGCATGTCTGTCGGTGCCATTCTCCTCAATATCTGTGATCTAAAAAAAGCCATTTGTTGCTATACATTTTCTGCTAAACATTACTGTAGTGGGTTTCTGTGGCTGGGTTTTGGTAGCGGAGGGGGGGCTACAAGGGTGGCTTCTGTTAGAAGGTGATAGAAACTTCCCCTGTCCTGTGGAGCCAATGTCAGCCAGCTCCAGGACGGACTTCCTCCTGCTGGCCAAGGTCAAGCCAATTAGGAGCAAGAGTAACACCTCTGTGAAAACATATTTAAGGACAGAAGGTATTACACAGAAGAAAATTCCAGCCAGGGAAGAGCAGAGTGAGAACATGGGAATAACAACGTAGACACCAAGGTCAGTGCAGAAGGAGGCGGAGTGCTCCAGGTGCCAGAGCTTAGGCCCCTGCAGCCCATGGTGAAGACCATATTGGAGCAGGCTGTCCCTCTGCAGCCCATGGAGGACCATCGGGGTGCAGAGACCCACCTGCAGCCCATGGAGGAGCCCATGCTGGAGCAGGTGGATGCATGAAAGAGGCTGTGACCCCGTGGGAGGCCCAGGATGGAGCAGGGTCCTGCCAGAGACCTGCAGCCCATGGAGAGGGAAGCCCACGCTGGAGCAGGTTTTCCCCGGGTTGGACTTGTGACCCCTGTGGGGGACCCACATCAGTACAGCTCATTCATGAAGGACTGCACCCCATGGAGGAGTGACACACAGGACAGCAGTTTGGGAAGAACTGTTGCACGAGGGATGGTCTCACACCAGAGAGGTCCATCAAGGACTGTCTCCCATGGGAGGGACTCCATGGGAGCAGGGGAAGGACTCCTCTCTCTGAGCAGCGGCAGAAACAACAACTGACTGTAACCCCCATTCCCCTTCCCCCTGCACCACTGGGGAGGAGGAGGGAGAACATGGAAAGAAGGAGGGGTGGGAGGAAGGTGTTTTTAAGACTGTTTTATTTCTCACTCTTTGGTTTTTATCCTGTTAGTAATAAATTTAAGTACTATCCCCACTTTGAGTCTTGTTTTGCCGTGAAGGTAATCAGTAACTGACCTCTCCCAGCTCTTATCTCTATTCATGAATCCTTAGCTGTTTTTTTTCTCTCTCCTCTGTCCAGTTGCAGAGGGAGAGAGTGGCTTTAGTGGGTACCTGGTATCTGGCCAGGGTCAACCCACTAGAGTCTTTTGAGAGTATTGAAGTGTGCCTCGATAAGCACAGGTCAGGCCCCAGTACAGGGCAAGAAGCTGCTGGTTTTGACTGGGATAGGCAAGGCACCCTTCCATCAGGTGATGTGCCAGTTTGCTAGGGTTTAATACCTGTTCAGATGTGAAGTCCTAGGTAATGGGAGGTGTCAAATGCCCTAGGAACCTGCCCAAATCCTTCCACACTTCCTGCCACCCAGGAACTGGGCCCCTCAGGGCACATCCCAATATATTATCACCTAAAGTTTGTTTTCTCCTACACCAAGATAACACCACATTCCACAAACTCCATAATGTTCTGACAGTATTGGTTAGTAGCAGTAACATTACTGAACAGCTCACATAAGTATTAGCAAGGAGCACGGGTGACTTCATTATAAAGCCATTTATATCAAAGTCAGGAAGGGGGAGAAGGTTGTATTCCTCCATCGGTCTCAAATAGTTCCCCAGAAGACAACTCCCCCAGCACAGAAAGGCCGTTAGTGCAAAAGCAGGGCGCAGAGCCACTGTTTATATTAGTATGTTCCTGAAACTAACAAAATAAAGAGATAAGCGATGCGATGCAATGCAATGTGTATATATATATAACTGCCTTTCTCGTACCCCATGTTGGGTGCCAAAAAGGACTGTGGTGGGTTCACCTTGGCTGAATGCCAGGTGCCCACCCAGCCTCTCTATCCCTCCCCTTCCCAGCTGGACAGGGAAGAGAGTAAGGTGGGAAAAGAAAACAACACAAATCGTGAGTTAAGGCAGTTTATATTTATGCAAAAAAGAAAGCAAAAGCAGCGTGTGTGCACACAAAGCAGAAGCTAGAAGTTAATCTCTACTTCCCATAAGCAGCAATGATCAGCCACTTCTCTGAGAAGCAGGGCTCCAGCACACGTAACGGTTGTCAGCAGGCAGCCATTAGAGACAATGAATGCCTCTGGTCCTGCTCCTTGCCTCAGCTTTTATATCTGGGTTGATGTCATATGGTATGGAATATCCCCTTGGTCAGTGTGGGTCAGCTGGCCTACTTGTGACCCCTCCCAGGATCTCACCCTTGAGGTCCTAAGACCCCTGTATTGGGTCTGACTGAGCTGGAGTTCATTTCCCCACAGTAGCCCTCACAGTGCTGAGCTTTGCATTGGTAGCTAGAAGGGCGTTGATAACACACCCATGTTTTGGCTACTGCTGAGCAGGGCATCAGCACTGTAACATTCCTTCCTCAGTTGAGGGCAAGATCCTGGGAGGGGACCCAAGTAGGCCAGCTGACCCACACTGACCAAAGGGATATTCCACACCATATGACGTCAGCTCAGATATAAAAGCTGAGGCAAAGAGCAGGAAGGGGGGCATTCACTGTCTCCAATGGCTGCCTGCTGAGAAACCGTCACGCATACTGAAGCCCTGCTTCTCAGAAGTGGCCGACCATCGTTGCTCATAGAAAGTAAAGAATAAACTGTACCATCTTTCGCTTCGCTTTTGAGCGCATAAGCTTCCGCTTTACTTTTTGCTTTAAATAAACTGCCTTATCCCAACCAACTAGTTTTTTTTTCCACCTTACTCTCTCCCCTGTCCAGTTGGGAAAGGGAGTACTAGAGTGGCTGGGTGGACACCTGGCATCCAGCCAAGGTCAACCCACCACAACCCCTTTCTTCCTCATCTTCCCCTTCTTCACTGCACATATTGTCTTTGGAGCTTCTCCAAGGTTCCAGGCTTGAAGGTTGCTTTGACTATGATGGTATCTTGTTGTTCAGGCCTAGGGTGCATATGTTCTTAAACAAAATGTGTTTACTATAGTCCTGTCTTGAAAGGAGCCTAAACAAGCTTAAAGAATTTAGAAAATGAACTGGGGAATAGGGTTTGTTAAGTGTTAACTACTATTCTAAAGTGTGAAAGACTACTGCTATACTAAAATCTACAAAAAGCTAAAGATCCTAAAAATCCTGAGGCATCACTGGACACACTATTTCTGATCCAAGTCAGGATGTCATTGGCCTTCTTGCCCACCTGGACACACTCTGGTTCATGTTCAGCTATCTGTCGACCAGCACCCCCAGGTCCTTTTCCACCGGGCAGCTTTCCAACCACTCTACCCCCAGCCTATAGCGCTGAAGGGGGTTGTTGTGACCCAAGTGCAGGACCTGGCCCTTGGCCTTGTTGAATCTCATACAATTGGCCTTGGTCCATTGATCCAGCATGTCCAGATCCCTTTGCAGAACCTTCCTGCCCTCCAGCACGTGATAGTTTTAGGCCTTCCTGGAAACCAACTTGTAGGTAGGGGAGTGGTCATATCTAGGTATTCCATCCCATTTTTCTATGTAAGCCAGGGTATAAATAAGAAAGGAAGAGAAGCCTTTGCTCTTTTCTCTTCCAGTGAGGTTCAGGAACAGTAGGTCCCTGCGTTGGTCTTGCTTATCTGGAAGTTGAGGCCTGCAGGGACTGCTGTTGTCTGTCACGCGGGAGGTGGAGAATTCTGGTCGTGTCTGGCGACCCTGCTTTTCTTGAGGGAAGCGGTAAGATTTCATTTTGCTAGTTCTTTATTTTGTTAGTTCCTGGGTTTCAATTGTGCATATCTGTTTTGTTTTTGTCCCTTTTTGTCCATTTTCCCTTTCCCTTTTTTTGGGGGTTGTACAAAGTATTCTCACTATATATAACTGTGATATATGTAATATATATATATATTGGTATAATTTGCTTGGTTTTGGTTTCTTTCAGTTTCTACAGTTTTTCTTTCCTTTGCCCAAAAGGGGAGGGAAGGGAAAAGGCTTTCGATAAGTTTCGGAGACTTGGCGGGCAGCCAGCTCCAAAACTTACACACAGCAGAACAACACTCCTGCCGAAATTAGTGCCATCTATGAACTTACTGAGGGTGCACTCAAACCACTCATCCAGATCATCAATAAAGATATTAAACAGAACTGGCCCCAATACTGACCCCTGGGAATCCCCACCAGTGACTGGTATCGCAAATATGGGCACTGAAGAAATGAAGCTGCACACGCACCATGATTGAGTTTTCAGGATTCTCCACAGAGCTCTCGCTACATTTCCCCTTTATTAGGGTTCTTTGGTAAACAGCACCTGGTGTTGTCATTCAGTTAACTAGAATTCCCAGGACTTTTTGCAAACTCAATGTTTTGATTCACACACTCCTTCTCAGCTCCAAGGCTGGAAACACTCCCTTTTGATTCTAATTAAGTGAATGCAGGTGCTGCTTGCTTAACTTGTTACCACAACCAGACACCAGCTATATGCACCACCATTCCCCAGCACTCTCTGGGCCTGACCATCCAGCCAGTTCTTAACCCAGCAAAGAGTGCACCCATCCAAGCCATGGGCTGCAGCTTTTCCAGGAGAATGCTGTGGGAGACACTGTCAAAAGCTTTACTAAAGTCCATGTAGACACGTCCACAGCCTTTCCCTCATGCACTAGGCAGGTGTCAGTTTAATGAGACTGAAGTGTTTTGCTAAGGACGATGAGTTATGAGGAAGACCAAACTCCTCCCTCTAAGCAATTGTAAATCCGAAATTAAGAGGCTCTGATTGAGGAAGTATGGAGAAAGAAAAAATAACAGACCTTTATTAAAGGATATGAATTTATCTTTTTCAGCTGAAAAAGATAAATTTTAAACTGACCTGTGCTGCCTTACCCAAAAGGTGCCTGCAGATGATAAGATCATTATCCTTGGTGGTTTCAACGCCAAAGTAGGCAAGAATTTTGAAGCCTGGAAAGAAGTATTAGGCAAGCATGGTGTTGGAAACTGGAACGATAATGGTCAACTTCTGCTAGAATTCTGTGCGGAGCAACAGCTCACCATCACTAATACTATCTTTCAGCAGAAAAATAGTCTGAAAACAACCTGGATGCACCCCAGATCTAAGCATTGGCACCTCATCGATTATGTCTTGGTGTGATGGAGAGATGGCCGCGATGTCCACCATACCCATGAATGCCAAACAGACCATCGGCTTGTGCGCTGTAAACTCAACTTCAATCTTAAGTTCAAACCTAAAAGGGGCAGTATCCCAAGGAGGAGACTCCAAGTTAACAATCTCCAATCAGCCACAGTGAGAGACAGATTCCAGGCAAACCTTCAAACTAGGCTCGAAAACCACTCCATAGATTCTACAGATACCTCTCCTGAAACAATTTGGCACCATATTAAAAACAGCATCCTGCAATCCTCTGAAGAAACCTTAGGGTTCTCCTTCAAGAAGAACAAGGACTGGTTCAATGAAACAATCAAGAGATCCAGGAATTTTTGAGGAAAAAGAGAACCGCTCACCAAGCACACCTTGCACTGCCATCCTGTCATGCAAGAAAAACAGCCTTTTGTCTTGCATGCAGCAAGCTCCAACAGAAACTCCGTGACATCCAGAACAAGTGGTGGATCGATCTAGCTGAAAAAACTCAATTATGCGCAGATTCAGGAGATCACAAAGGATTCTATGAGGCCCTGAAAACAGCATACGGGCCTACATACCAGGTCCAAAGCCCTCTACTCAGCGCTGATGGTCAAACGCTTCTAACAGATAAAACCTCCATTCTGAATCGACGGTCTGAACACTTTCAGACTCTTTTCAGTACCAACCGTGTAGTCCAAGACTCAGCAATTCAGTCCATCACACAACAACCGGTGAAATACGAATTGGATACTGCCCCCACTTTAGCAGAAACCCTCAAGGCCATACAGCAGGTGAAAATTGGCAAGGCATCTAGGGTTGATGGAATTCCACCCGAAGTCTGGAAACATGGGGGCCTTGCACTCCATGCTAAATTTCACGAGTTTGTGGTGCCCTGTTGGGAACTAGGCAAACTACCATCAGACCTTCGTGATGCAGTCATCATCACTTTGTATAAGAAGAAAGGAATTAAATCAGATTGTTTAAATTACCGTGGTATTACTCTGCTCTCCATTGCTGGCAAAATCCTGGCAAGAATACTCTTGAACAGACTAATACCCACTATAGCAGAAGGAATTCTACCTGAAAGTCAGTGTGGTTTCAGAGCCAACAGGAGTACCACAGACATGGTATTTGTTCTCAGACAACTGCAAGAGAAGTGTACAGAACAGAACAAAGGTCTCTATGTAACCTTTGTCAACCTCACCAAGGCTTTTGATACTGTGAGCAGAAAAGGACTATGGCAGATTTTGGAACGTTTAGGTTGTCCCACCAAGTTCCTTAAAATGATCATCTCACTCCATGAGGATCAGCATGGCCAAGTCAGATACAGCAATGTACTTTCTGAGCCCTTTCTAATAAAGAATGGTGTGAAAAAGGGCTGCGTTCTCACTCCAACCCTATTCACAATCTTTTTCAACATGATGCTCCAAAGGGCCATGGCAGACCTAGATGATCAGGATGGTATCTACATTCGATATTGTACTGATAAAAGCCTATTCAACCTAAGGCGACTGAAGGCCCACACCAAGACCTTAAACCATCTTGCCCGGGAGCTGCTTTATGCTGATGACGCCGCCCTTGTTGCCCATACAGAAGCAGCTCTGCAGCGTTTAACATCCTGCTTTGCAGACGCTGCTGAGCTCTTTGGGCTGGAAGTCAGTTTAAAGAAGACAGAAGTTCTCTATCAACCGGCACCTCAGGAAGTCTTTCATCATCCCCATATCACCATTGGCGAATCAGAGCTCAAATCAGTCCAGCAGTTTAATTACCTAGGTAGCCTCATCTCCTCGGACAGTAAGATTGACAGAGAGATAGACAACAGGTTAGCAAAGGCATATAGTGCCTTCGGAAAGCTTCATAAAAGAGTTTGGCGAAATAAACACTTGAAGAAAAGTACAAAGATCAGTGTTTACAGAACCATAGTGCTGTCTACTCTCTTATATGGATCTGAATCATGGGTCATCTACCGCCACCACCTGCGTCTCCTAGAACACTTCCATCAACGCTGTCTCTGCACAATCCTAAACATTCACTGGTCAGATTATGTGACCAATACATCTGCTCTAGAACAAGCAGCAATCACAAGTATTGAGGCCATGTTGCTGAGAACACAACTGCGTTGGGCAGGGCACGTCTCAAGGATGAAAGATCATCGCCTCCTGTCGCTGGGTATCTGTCGAAGGCCTCGGTCCTGGGGGGGAAAAATGACACACAACACACACAAGGGTAACGAGACAAAGAGATGTCTGCCTGCTCAGCGCAGCAGGCAGTCTTTTATTAGGTGCCAAGTTCCACTTTCCCATACACACACTATAAACATTTTCCTGCAAAACACCCAGGAATGCAACACCTGCAGTTTGTTATACAGCTCGACCTTGTACTGTCCAGCTCTCAGGGCTGTTTCCATGGGAATGTGCAGTTATCTCCACCTTTCTCAGGTGAATGGTCTCACTCCCTTCAGTGCCTCTAGCGCTTCTACTTCCAGAGGGCCCGGGGGTTCCATGGGCCTGCCATCTCCCCCCACAATTCCCCCTGTCTGTAATTGTGCTACAAAGACTGCCCGCATCGTATCCTGCAGGGCCCTTTGCAGGAGCGATACTAAACACGGCAGCATTAGTAACACAACCACAACCATCAACACTATCAAGCATCCCGTTTTGAAAAGTGAGGCTAACCAGCTAGGTATTCCCCATCTGCCAAACCAGTCTTCCAGGCCAAAAAACCCAGTGCTTTCTTTGATCTTCTGAGTTGCCGCCTGCAACTCAGCAATGCTTCTATAAATAGACGTAGAATGATCTGACAGATTCATACAACACATCCCATCAAAGTCTTGACACCCGTATCCGTTGACTAGAAATAAGAAATCCACGGCTGCTCTATTTTGTAATGTTGCATGTCGGACAGAATTCACGTCAGTGGCCAGTTGGTACAATACCTGTGAAGTTTTATTGACTTGCTTCGCTACCCAGCAGGCCATATTATTCAAAGTACCTAGGGCCTTAGCTGCAGCTGCCCAAGGGAGAACTATGGAAGCAGCCACTCTCTGTCCATAATTCCAGAGCAGTATGTTATCATTACACCGTTCATTAAGGTGTACTGCCCTGCGGCTTCGTTGATGGAGTAACGAGTGATTAAGTAGCAGTCTGTGAGCAGGTGTCAACAACCCCAACCTTCCAAATGTACAAGGCCCCCCTAATGGCTGTGCAGGGATTCCTGGCTACATTCTATCTTCACACAGAAGAAACGCTCCCGTAGGGAGTCGACAAGGTGCACTCACTGCTGGAGTACTCCAAGTCAGATTCTTACCGACACCAGAAGGAACTATTTTTATAGAAAGACGATTCAGGGAACACATCCAGTACCATAGACTCACCACGTGCTCATTCTATGTCATAACCTACACGATGATTAAAATACACACAGTCTTTTACAAACAGTGACTCTAAAATACCTAACTTTTGAAGTGGAGTGTTAACAGACAATACATCATCCCAGCTATCAACATGATCAAGATACCTGCACACAGTATGACAGTCCCGTTTCAATAAGTCACCCCGTCAGACGACATCCTGCACCAAGAGAGATGCTTGCATGTCACTCAGAGGAACACCAATAGGACAGGTGTGAAATGGCTGCTCTGGATACGCCAGTGATGCACAAAAGGTCATGTGGTTAAGTTCCTTCATTAGAGTCACCCAGACATTCCGACTATGCCATGGAGTGAACTTTGACAGGTCAGGAACTGCACTGACGACTTCCAGGACTAACAGTAGGACACACATACCGCGCAGGTATTCAGCAAGGACTATTATCTGTAGAGACAAACATATCCCTTTCCCCAAGTTATCAAGTCATGTGGATCAGACCATTGACCAGAGACAAGGTCTGCATCTGCATGCTGTGCTCCGTCCTCAGCTCTCACAGGGATCACAAGATTATCAGTTTGGAGGAGGCTTTTTGCCAAGCACAGCATATTTTTCCTGAAACTCTAAAAGAAGGTAAATAAAGACAATCGCCAGAGAAGGTCAAAAGGTTTGAGACATACAGAGCTTTGTCTAGCCTAGAGACTGAGGGGGTTATCCCCTCATTCCCCCTTTCTATTCCTTAAGCAAGTGCTTCAGGGCACCATACACTCTCTCCACCATAACGTGTCCTGTAGAAGAATGTGAAATAGCCGTAACATGAGTGACCCTCTACAAAGCAAAGAAAATTTGGACAGATTTACAGACATAAGACAGCTTATTGTTCATCCACACTTGAGCGGGTGCTCCAGATGTAGCAAAAGCACAGTGGAAGTTTTTAATGACATCACAGGTTTGGTTTTTTTTCTAATATGTGCATTAGCAACCACCACATGGGAAAACATGTCAGTGGACACATGGACATGCTTTAAATTACCAAATTCATTGACATGAGTGTCATCCGATTGCCACATCTGTAAGGCCTTAAGGCCTCGAGGGTTAGTACCAAAATAGACAGGAGTATAGGCTTTACGACAATCTGGACAGGAGGCAACAACTAAGCGAGCAATAGAATGAGTCAAGCCAAATCGACATTTGAAAGCTTCTGCACCTTGATAATAAAAAAAAACTAATGAGACAAGACAGTTTGCTGGTGAATGTTAGGAACAAGTCTCAAAGCGACAGCAAAAACAAAAGCATCTGCCCGGGCATTACCCCTGGTGAAGAAACCTGGCAAAGAGGTATGACTACAAACATGTAGCACAAAATAAGGAACAGACCTCTGCAAAAGAGTTCTTCAGAGTTCGAACAAAGGTTGAAAAATAAGACCTGGAGATGGACAATACAACACCACCTGATAGAGTTCCTGTAATAAATTAACAATATATGCAGAATCAGTAATAACATTTAAAGGTTGATTAGGAAATAACTGAAAAGCGAGAGTTACAACTCGAAGTTCCACAACTTGAGGAGAACCGTCTTGATGAACAATTTGATGTTGCCATCCACATTCTGCTTTCCATGCTACTGCAACTTCACTTGTCTTCCTCGAGCTGTCCGCAAAGACTGTAAGGCCATCAAGGGGCTCTGCGCTGCGTAGTGTTTTTGTCCAATTGGAATTTCCCTAAAAAAAACCTGAAGAAGGGAATGTGAAGGTAAATGATAAGAAATTTGGCTGTGGAACCCAGCTAAAGCAGCTTGCAATTCACAGATGTTTCCAAGGCACCACTCAAAGTAACGAGATTGTACAGGTACAACAATGCATGTTGGATTTCTGCCAGTACACTCTACACACCTTCTTCTAGTCTCAATGATGAGTTAAGCTATGAGCTCAAACAATCCAGGAGCAGTTTTTTGAGCCCGATAAGGCAAAAAAATAGCCACTCTATGATGTGCAGTAGATCAGACCAATGGTCAAACCACTGTAACAATGCCCCAAAAGGAACACTGTGATCTGCAAAAATAAAAAGTTAGACAATTTAACAATGATCAATTCATGAAACAAATTTAGAATATAAAGCCTGCTCTACTTGCTGGATGGTTTGAACTGCTCTTTTAGTCAGTTCCCTTGGTTCCTGAGGATTGTCAGAATGTTTAAGTAGGTCAAATAGAGGTGCCAGCTGGGTGTTTGCCATTTACAAGTAGGACCTAATCCAATTCAAAGACCCTAATAGCTTTGGTACGTCAGTGAGAGTTTTGACATCAATATCCAGTTGAACTGGCTGAGGAATAACTACTTTCCATGTAATTTTGAACCCTAAATACTTCCAGGGTTCCTCTCACTGCACCTTCTCAGGAGCAACTACTGGGCCAAAGGATTGTAGACTCTTTCTGGTTTCAGCTTCCAACACACTCAACTGATCCTCAGTGGCCACTGCCAGCAAAAATATTACCTATATAATGACAACAAAAGGCAACCAGAAAATTACAGGAGATAATGTTGGAATCATAAACCACCGACAAATTATAGGAATATTTTCATTTCCTGGGAGAGGGTTTTCTATGTATAACACTCGTAAGGTTCTGCACGATTAATAGATGGAACTGAAAATGCAATTTTTTTCTTCTCTATAACTGGGGTACAACTGGATTGTGAAAAAACAACCTGTCAAATTAATAATAACAATGGGTTATTCAGCAGGAAACATAGAAGGGGTCAATAAACCAATGCTGACATGGTAACCATGACCACACCACCCGTCTGAGATCATACAACAGTCTTCATTTTACAGATTTCTTCTTTATCACAAAGACAGGGGTGATTAAAGGATTCTGAGATGGTTCAATGTGATCAACATCAAGCCGCTCTTTAACAAGCTGTTGTAGAGCCAATAGCTGTTCTGTAGGTATGAGCCACTGCTGAAATCACACAGGATCTATATATTCTAAAAGAAAATTCTGAGCAGTACCTCCTAGTCTCACAACCCAAACCCCTGGCGTGTCCACAGGCCAGGAGGCCGGCCAGGATGTCCGTGCAATGATAGTTACGTCAGGTCCCGAATGCAGAAGTTCGTCCGCTTGGACAACTGACAGCAAGCTTCAAGTATCGTAGAGAGTGCAGGTCAGCTGTGGACGTTGTGCAGAGATCGGCACTGACCAAAAGACTTGTGGTGCATCAGTAGAACCAAATCCTCCATCCCAATGCTCACGAGGCTCTGTTTGGGGAACACAACTCAGAAAAGATATAAATTGAGCTATTCATGTCCCTTTAGGAATTGTCACTGAAGGATAAGGTGTGGAGACCATAGCACAAATCTGCCTTGTATAGTTAGCATCAATGACTGCAACATGAAAAAAAATCCCAAGATCCCGCAATTCTGCTGCTAGAATGACTGATCAACAAGGCACTTAACCCATGCTGCCTTCGTACAATGCTAAACATCCACCAGTCAGATTATGTGATCAATACGTCTGGTACAGAACAAGCAGCAGTCACAAGCATTGAGGACATTTTTCTGAAAACACAGCTGCCATAGGCAGGGCACGTCCCAAGGATGAAGGACTAGCTGTTTCACGACGAATATTGCCACCAGCTGCCGCATGAAAGGAGCCCTGAAGAGAAGACACAAGGACTCCCTGAAACGACATCGCAGCCCTGGCCACACTGATCAACATAACTGGTGTACTCTGGTCTCCAATCAGGAGGCCTAGAGACACACTATCTGTAACGCTGTTAATGCTTCTCAGAAAGGACGCAGGATAGCCCTGACAGTCTGCAGGGCCCCCCCGCAACAAGTTGATCAAGCAGGGCAGCAACATCGACAACTCTTGATTTAAACCCTGGAAAACACCGAAAAGTTCAAACGACTCTGCCTCCCGCACAGCCCACACAACCACAGCCCATGGGCAGCACGACACATGAAAAAGGAACAGCACCAGGGGAAAGGCTCCACCTGAGATTTAACCTCTATAAACCTCTGAAACAAGGATGAAATAGAACACCAAATTCGTGTAAGAACCTCTTATTCAACATCAGTCCTGACCACATGGCTAGCCAGACAGGGCTAGTCCCGAAACAACCAAAACCCCACCAGTTTTCATAAGAGTGGAACTACTCATGGTGGGAATTTGAAGAATTCATATACCATTCAGAATAAGGAGTCACTATGGTTCAACAGAATCATGTTACACATCTCTAAAATCTTGACACCAGCAGAAAGTATTTTTAAGTTTGCACAGTTACACATTCATGTAGTTTTTCTCTTTCACACAATCTTTTTCCACTCATGCATTCAGGTGGCCACCTCAGTCATTCATCATTCACACACACATCATAAGTTGTTATTGGCTGTGTAGTTCTCATCAGTCTCATAACTTAAAGGGAATTTATGGCATATTTGCTAATATTAACTTGTAAATCTTGTACAACTCTCCATGCAAAAGACAAAGACGAGGGGAATGGACAGAATATTACCTTGAAAATTTTCAACCTTTTTCATAGAGCAAGGATACTCTATTTGTCATAACAGAACCACTAATGCATTTTGTCTTCCCTTCTTCACCTCTTCCCCTCTGCTCCCCCTGCATCTCCTGTTTCTCTTGAACACTCGGCCCCCCTGGAAGCAAGTATTGCTTCATCAAGGGAGCTTTCACTAGCACTTGTCGGAGGACGGGGGAGAGGGAGGGAGGGAGGGGGAAGAGGGGGGAATAGAGGTTGGGGTCTTTCGGAGAAAAATCAGGAAGAGAAGTCAAATAGCCTTTGCTCTCCTTATGTCGCAAGTTATCTACATGGTCTGCTGAGAAAGAACGATACATAGGAGGGAAGGAACAGTTGCAGATGGACACGTTCCGGGGAGTGGGGGGGGGGGGGGGACGGGACGGGGGGGAAAGGTTGTAGAACAGGGGAGAACACAAACAGCCCCCCCACTGCAGTGCCTGACACCGCAGCCGCCGCTGCCAGCCCACTACCCCTCCGCAACACCGCTCGGGACCATGGCTGTCGGCACCCCCACCGTCCGCTGTGCCGAGGCCCGCGGCCAAACGGCCGCCGCCAGCGCATGCGTGGTCGTACCGCTCCGAACCGGGGCCGGGGCCGGGGCCGGGGCTGCAGCACGCGTGCCGCTGCCTGCACGGGCACAGATGAAGTCGGCGGCGCTGAAACCGGACACGGCACCACCCCGCAGGCACCTGGCGCCGGGTACACAGGCACGGCACCGCCCGGAGGAGACGTAGAAAGCTCCTTAAGGTGAAATTCAGCCATTATGGTCACAAGATCGTCTCCTGGGCCATCAGCAGCACGCTCATGCCGTAACTGTCCTTGATCATCTTGGACAAATGCTGTCGAGTCTCCAGCAGTGCGTCCATTTCGGCAGGGCCGCTTGGCTGCCCCCGGCCCCGCTCCGCAACCTCCGGTCCCGCTTTGGCTCCCTTCGACTCTGCCCGGTCCCTCTTCTTTAGCACTCTAATGTCCTCCCAGGCAAAGCAGCCTCTCTCCCAGTCCGAAGACACAAAAGTAACAAGCGACATAACTTAGCTTTGTCGGTCTAACACCAAAACGCCGTAACAAAGCTTTCCAGGCGGTAAACACACGCCTTTCGTTCACACTCATGGTCTGCCCCATGGTGACTTAGAAAAAGTGCTCAGGAGCCCACCTGCGCCTTACCAAGTGTCAGATGCACCCAGGCTTCCCAGGCAACTCTTGTCTCTCAAGTGCGGCAGAAACACTTGTCTGCAGGTGTAGAAAACGATCGGACCCGGGTCCTGCAGCGCACCCTGCTGCTATACAGTTCCTGAGTACCGAGACCCTGCTGCACCTCGCCCTGCAGCTCACCTGCCTCTGGTCACGATACCCCTACGACCCAGGCAATAATCAACAGTCTTTTTTTCTGTTCATCTGGTCCACACGGGGCACCAACTGTCGCTGGGTATCTGTCGAAGGTCTCGGTCCTGGGGGGGAAGAATGACACACAACACACACAAGGGTAACGAGACAAAGAGATGTCTGCCTGCTCAGCGCAGCAGGCAGTCTTTTATTAGGTGCCAAGTTCCACTTTCCCATACACACACTATAAACATTTTCCTGCAAAACACCCAGGAATGCAACACCTGCAGTTTGTTATACAGCTCGACCTTGTACTGTCCAGTTCTCAGGGCTGTTTCCATGGGAATCTGCAGTTATCTCCACCTTTCTCAGGGGAACGGTCTCACTCCCTTCAGTGCCTCTAGCTCTTCTACTTCCAGGAGGCCCGGGGGTTCCATGGGCCTGCCATCTCCCCCCACAGCCTCCCTAAGATCTTGCTTTATGGTGAACTGGCCACCGGCTGCCACAAGAGAGGAACCCCAAAGAGAAGATACAAGAACTCCCTGAAACAACATCTCAGCCTTGGCCATATTGACCAACATAACTGGTCTACT
Organism: Corapipo altera; assembly: GCF_003945725.1. NCBI lineage: Eukaryota > Metazoa > Chordata > Aves > Passeriformes > Pipridae > Corapipo > Corapipo altera. Next base: position 964,900 of record NW_020885005.1, on the reverse strand, counting down.
CTGGTCTCCAATCAGGAGGTCTGGAGACACACTATCTTCAATGCTGCTGATGCTTTTGAGAAAGCACGCAGGTTCACTCTTGAGGAGAAAAGACAATGCAGAAAGAATCGTGCCTTGCAGAATATACCTCCTAAGGAGCCTTTCTGCTGTACCTTTTGCAACTGGACGTGTCTATCTCATATTGACCTTTTTAGCCACCAACGCGCTTGCAACAAACATGGGTAGTGCCCTTCCCAAATCTTCGTTCGTGAAACTTATCCATGATGATGATTAAAGGATATATGTGTACTGGCAAAACAACAAAAGAACACAAAAACAACCAAACAATAATCCTATACCTAAAAACCCCCTTCAAAAAGGAAACAGTTCAGTACTTTCTGCCTTTTGGCACAATTCTAACCACGATCAGCAGGATCTCTGGAGGAGCAGAGCCTGCAGTTGCTCTGTGTTGGCCGGCAGGGGTGCTATTGGATCACTGGAGGAGCAGAGCCTTCAGTTGCTTGGCGGTAATCAGCAGAGGGCGCTGTTGGGCTCTGGTGGCCGCCGCGTGGGGCACTGGTTCACGGGAGAAGCCGAAAATGAGGATCTTCCCCCCCACACACTGAGAAGGGGAAGGGGAAAAGGGGGAAAAGGGGGCTCTTCGCATGAAACACACTGTCTGCGGCTGGCTGTGGCCAGGATTTCCCCCCTTTTGTCGATGGACATGCTGCTGCTAACACGGGAGCGGAGGAGAGAAAGGGTAGCCTCCTCCCCGAAAGGTTCCTCTGCAGGTGGATCAAGCCTCTCCGATGAAGTCCAAGCAGGTCTGGGCTGGGGGCAGAACAGGGCACAGGAAAATGGAGGCAAACCGGGGCCAGAAAACAGCCAGATGACCAGGCCGAAAAACAAAGTGAACCTCAGGCCCCTCCAACACACACCTTGTCTGAGTTAGGGCAAAAGTGAAGTGTCTCCTGTTTCCGAGAAGAGGAAAAAAAACCTCCTCACCCCTCCTGACAGTCTTCAGAGGGCCATCAGCTTGGAATGTGGATCTGCTACCTAGTTCCTTTGTGTGTGTCAATTACCCTAGTCAAACACCTTCCCCCTTCAGGGGAAAGAAAAATTCCCTGCTTGTTTTTTTAGAACAAGTAAACCTATGACAGCAGGTCACCTTGTCATAGAAAAAGTTCAAGTTAGTTACATATTTAACTTCTTTTTGCAACCCTCTCTTTAATAATTTACACCCTTAAACTGGAATAACATAAAGGTCATGGTTGGTTGATGTGTGTTAAACTATGTCAGCTGCTGAGATGTTTTCAGGGTAAATAAATATTTCCTTGTCAGAGTCACCTGAGCTCTCTTAAATCACATTTCTCTCATGAAATAGCATGACATGAGTGAAATTTTCTAGGTATAAACTTTTTATATCACCAACCATAGTGCAGGGGTATTTGTTGACTTACTGAAAAGCAAGAGAACATAGAGGCATTTAGTTTAAACAATATATTTTCCAGAAAAAAACCACCCCAAACCATATAGTAGCTTATATTCTTGTTTCTATTTGGCATCTGTAACCTTTTTTTTTCCTTTTTGAATAGATTCTTGCAGTGCTTATGGTTTAACTAAGAATTTCATCTTGTTTTGATGAGACTTTTTTTCTTAGTGAGTTTAATACAATTTAAAGATTCCCAAAGTTAATAGACAAATCTTATTTAGGTGTAGATAATTCTAGCAACATATTGATGACAAAGGTTTCTTTTTGTTATAGAGGATGTGTCATCCTAATTTTTCCACGAGGAAACTAAAATAAATGAAAGCAAAAAAAAAAAATATTTTCTGGAGTCTTGTAAGAGTTGGTAATTAAAGATCAGCTTTGAGAGAGCTAGAGAAGTCACTCAAAGTCTAAAAACCTCAGGGCCAGATTCTTGGTCAATCATGAATCACCTTTGTGTCACAATCTGTCTGGATGCAGCAGTGTACTCCCATGCTGTAAAAAAACTTCCAGCACCTGATGGCTGACATGGTCTGTCCTGTGCCACCTTTCTCCATCTTTTCATTTAACACAAAAGCATTTTGGACAGGTTCATCTGAATGTGTTGAGGATGACAGAAAAACTGACCTGGAACATGATGTTCCTTAATGATTCTGGTCAGATGACCACACTATATTGATGCCTCAGAGCTTGTGGGATTTTTTTAACTTTTGTAGATTTTAGAAGTAGTTATGTAGTAAATGTAGACTTTAATGTAGCTGTATTATATCCCTTACGCTGTAGTATAATAGTAACACATACCCAAACCTGTTAGTCCATTTCATATCAATCCCTCTAAATTCCATTAGCGTGTTTAGTCGTCCTTTCAAGGTAGAATTGTAGAAAAGCACCCTAGGCCTGAACCAGAAGATATCGCGCAGGACACAGCGACCTTCAAGCCCAGAACTTTGGAGGAGCTCCAAGGACTATACGTACTGCAAAGAAGATGAAGAGGAGGAAGAAGGGGTCCCAAACGCCCCCAGACCTAATTCCCGAAGGGGCGTGTTGAGGGGCAGAACTAGGCAGAACCAGAGGTGGACAGATCTGGGATTTGATGGACCTTATTATAAAATCATAGAACCACTGTCTGCGCGCATGCAGGTCATGTGTATTCCCTGGGCCTGTAGGCTGATTAAAGGACCTACTCTTTTTATGTTATACACTAAATTGTCCTGGAGTCTTTTTCTCTGCACTGTCTTAAGGCAACAGTATAATACCCATCATTGCAAACCAAAATTACTAATCACTGTGATCAGACCCAAGAAAAAGTTAAGATAATGGGGATTTCAAAAATGTCACCTACAGTTGCATATTAAGGAAGAATTTTGTGATGACAGACTGTTGGATGGCAAAGGAGTAATTTGTTCCAAATGAGAGAAACTTCACTGCAGATTTAAACACAGGGATTCATCACAAGGAAAGCAGAGGTGGAGAGAGAGTGTTTCTGGCAAGGGTGCTTGGTTTCTGGCTTTAAAACATCCTTTGTACCACTAATTCACTTTTCTCTTGGAGTTCGAGTACTGAAAAACTGTAGTCTTAAAAAAGTCCCAGAACAAGAATGCGCTAAGCTCAGTGGTGTCATGAGGAAAGAATTCTGTTCATAGCTTTCAATAGCTAATAGGTACTGTTAGCTAAACAGTGGACAAGGATTTGCATAATATTGCAACATGATGAAGGTAGTATGCAAATTTTTGCAGATGTAGTGAGTTGACCCTGGTCGGATACCAGGTACCCAATAAAGCCACTCTCTCCCTCTCCGTCTGCAACTGGACAGAGGAGAGAGAAAAAAAATGACAGCTAAGGATTCATGAATAGAGATAAGAGATGAGAGGTCAGTTACTGATTACCTTCACAGGTAAAACAGACTCAAAGTGGGGATAGTACTTAAATTTATTACTAACAGGATAAAAACCAAAGAGTGAGAAATAAAACAGTCTTAAAAACACCTTCCCCCCACCCCTCCTTCCTTCCACGTTCCCCCTCCTCCCCCTCAGCAGTGCAGGGGGAAGGGGAATGGGGGTTACAGTCAGTTGTTGTTTCTGCCGCTGCTCAGAAAAAGGAGTCCTTCCCCTGCTCCTGTGGGGTCCCTCCCATGGGAGACAGTCCTTGACAGACCTCTCCAGCATGAGTCCATCCCTCGTGCAGCAGTTCTTCCCAAACTGCTGTCCTGTGTGTCACTCCTCCATGGGGTGCAGCCCTTCATGAATGAGTTGTACTGACGTGGGTCCCCCACAGGGGTCACAAGTCCAACCCGGGGAAAACCTGCTCCAGCGTGGGCTTCCCTCTCCATGGGCTGCAGGTCTCCGGCAGGACCCTGCTCCATCTTGAGCCTCCCACGGAGTCACAGCCTCCTTCATGCATCCACCTGCTCCAGCATGGGCTCTTCCATGGGCTGCAGGTGGGTCTCTGCACCCCGATGGTCCTCCATGGGCTGCAGAGGGACAGCCTGCTTCACCATGGTCTTCACTACGGGCTGCAGGGGCCACAGCTCTGACGCCTGGAGCACTCCTCCCCCTCCTTCTGCACTGACCTTGGTGTCTACGTTGTTATTCCCACATTCTCACTCTGCTCTTCCCTGGCTGGAATTTTCTTCTGTGCAACAATCTTCTGTTCTGAAATATGTTATCACAGAGGTGTTACTATTACTCCTAATTGGCTTGGCCTTGGCCAGCGTCAGGAAGTCTGTCCTGGAGCCAGTTGGCATTGGTTCCATGGGACAGAGGAAGCTTCTAGCAGCTTCTAACAGAAGCCACTCCTGTAGCACCCCCTGCTACCAAAACCCAGCCACAGAAACCCACTACGGCAGTGCAATGAGTCACTAACATAGAGCTATTATCAAAATGGCATGCTAAACTTTTCTCTATCTATGGAGACCACCTCATCCTGAATAATAAGGGCAAGTTAATTAAATATTAATAGAGAAAGATGTCTTAAAGATACAGATTAGGACAGAATTACATGGGAGAAAGGTGAAAGTTTATTACTCATATTTTATGAATAACAAGTTCAAATGAGTAGTTAATCCAAAAGATTTATAAGTATATAATCAAAGTACAGAAATGGAAAGAAGGAGAAAGGTACCATGGCATTCCAATACACCTGGACGTTGCTCTCTGTTTATGTGATAATAGCTTGACTCTAAGTCTTTGAATTTATATTTTAGCTCAGGTTTTTTCCTGGTCTCTGCTAAATGAGAGGAAAATTCCTTTAAAAATGGAAGATCACACAAAATTGTAAAAGTTTTAGTACAGCGGAAAAAAAAACCTAAATCCAAAAAGCATACTACAATTGTCACAGCACAAGAACCTATTTTAGGCTACCAAGTGCTTGTGGATAGAAGAGCCAGTTTGAAACACCATCAAGTTGGAAATACCTTTATAAGTCACCAAATCCAAGTGTTTAGGGTCTGCTTCATCTACAGATGAAACAGCTCTGCTTCTTATTTTCCTAATAGGCATAAGTGTCATAGCATTAGGATTGACTTTGTTGAAACCTATCCTCATCCCACTGTAAGTATGATGACCACTATTCATTAAGGTTCAAGGTAGCAAGTAAATTCCTAGAGGTTAAGGAGACTTTCTGTAAAGTTTTGAAACAGGACCCAGGCCTAAAAGAGTTAACTGAGATATCTTGGCCTGCTAAGAAACCTCAATACCTGTTTTGCTAGAAGAACATTTTAGGAGCACTGGTTAATATCGTGTTCTATTCTGCTCACTGGACCAAAGGTCTTATTATAGAAAGGAGTAGTACACACATAGTAATAAATTAGGTAAATTAGACGTTGAATAAATTCTAGAAGGCCCAGAGCCAGGATTTTGCAAGCTTGAAGAATTCAAGTCACCTAATTGAAGAGGTCAAATTGAGGAAGACGTCCATGGCGACCAGCAGAGGAGAAGACCCCCAAAGTAGAAGATTGTGCATGTCTGGAAAGACTCCGCCCTGAGACTAGCCTACCTATTAATATGTATGTTAAATGATGTAACCATGTATCTAAAGTGTATAAAATAGCTTGCTTTTGCACTTTCAAGTTGAGCAAGTTTGTCCAACGCAAGCTGGCTTGCTCCCAACATTGAATAAACAAATACCTTGCTACTTAAAGATAAAAAAAGTCTCTGAGCAGTTTTTCAGACCAAGTTTATCGGATTCAGTTTGAAGATTGTCTGTAGTGTGTTTGAGTGTCAGGTTTCTAAGATTACCATTCCTTCTAATGTTATTACAGATTTAACATTGCTTTGTGGCCCTTTGTTGTGGGTTTAGATCTTCTTTTTGAATTTCTCCATGCCACCATGCGGGGGCATGCTCTCACAGTGGCGTGCGGTCCGATTGTGCGTTGGGATGCTGATCGCGAATGGGCTGGTGGAGGAGGGCTGATCACGAATGGGCTGGTGGAGGAGGGCGAGCGGAGATGAAGTTCTCATGGGAAATGCTGCAGGAGTTTGGAGGGGATAAGAATGGCTGGCGGGACAGGAACACCCTCTCTTTGTTTTGGCACTGCAGTCAAGAAGGAGCACCCGCCTCTCTTTGTCCTGAGACAGGAGCCAGGAACTTCATGCAGATGCCCCCACCTCTCTGGGTCCTGCTACCGCAGCCACAGCAGCCGCAAGAACCCCCACATCTCCTGCCCGCTCCCACTGCCCGCCGGAGCACGGACATACTGCAGGCAGAGCCAGAGTCGCCCGCCCGTCCCTGCCCGCCGCTGCTCCTGCTGTTGGAATGGGAGCTGGGAAAGTCCCCGCCGCTGCCAGCTGGGGGGAATTCCCTTTGTGTGTAGTGAACGCCGCCATCCCACTGCCGCCCCTGCACAGGTCCCTGCAGCCACCCGCCGCTCCAACCTGCCGGTTCCCGGTCGCCTGCCGCGACCAGCCGCCAACCTTGCTTGGCTGCCACTGCCTCAGTGCCACCCGCTGCTCCAACCTGCCGGTTTCCAGTTACCTGTCGCCATTGTCGTCGCTTCCACGTGGCGGCCATCCCACCTCCGAGACCACATGACCGCGTTGAGACTGCCTGCGCTGCTGCCTCGACAACGCAGAAGTGAAAGACTGATTTTTGGGTGACGTTTTTCTTTGTTGTTGTTTACTTGGGTTTTTTTGTTCTGTTTTGTTCTCTGTTTTTAGTAAACTGTTATTCGTTTCTACACCTCTGCTCAAAAGTCTCATAATTTCAAATTTGCATAATTTTGAGGGGAAGAGGTTTGTATTCCACTGGAGGTCCCGCCTGTCTGACACACACTGTCTTTAAACCAAGACACCTTTTCACTCAAAAGCAGGTTGTTCTGATCCTTTCAAGTTTTTCCAGAATTCAGTGCCAGGTTTCAGCATTTCATAATTATTTTCTTCCTAATAAAAATTTTATTCTTAATACAATAATTTCAGTCTATATTAAAAGCCTTTTGTTTTTTCCTTATGTGATACCTCAGACCTTTTTTTTGTTTTTTTTAACTTTTATAGATTTTAGAAGTAGATGTGTAGTGAACGTAGATTTTAATGTAGCTGTATTATATCCCTTACCCTTTATCAATCCCTCTAAAATTTCGTTAGTCTTCTTTTCAAGGTAGAATTGTAGAAAAACACCTGTTTAAGAACTTCTCATCCTAAGGTCTGAACCAGAAGATATCACGCAGGACACAGCGACCTTCAAGCCCAGAACTTTGGAGGAACTCCAAGGACTGTATGTGCTGCGAAGAAGATGAAGAGGAGGAAGAAGGGGTCCCAAATGCCCCCAGACCTAATTCCCAAAGGGGCATGTTGAGGGGCAGAACTAGGCAGAACCAGAGGTGGACAGATCTGGGATTGGATGGACCTTATTATGAAATCATAGAACCACTGTCTGGGCGCACACAGGTCATGTATATTCCCTGGGTCTGTAGGTTGATTAAAGGACCTATTCTTTTTATCTTATACACTAAATTGACCTGGAGTCTTTTTCTCTGCGGTCTTTTTAGGCAACAGTGCACTGGGCCACATTTTTGGTCTCTAACTACAAAGATAAAAAGAAGTTGTGGTCTTGTACAATCACAGGACTCTGGGAGCAGGAGCTTTGAAAATGAAATATGACAAAACTAAGAATATCATGTGGTATTCCAGTGCTGCTTCCTCTATGGTAATAGCTGCACATAGAAACAAATATTCTTATCATAGCTTGGCTGGTTTTGTTTGTATATAATGTATTTTTCAAGCTGCCTTCATACAATCCTAAACATCCACTGGTCAGATTATGTAACCAATACATCTGTTCTAGAACAAGCAGCAGTCACAAGTATTGAGGTCATGTTGCTGAGAACACAGCTGTGCTGGGCAGGGCACGTCTCAAGGATGAAGGACCACCGCCTCCCTAAGATCTTGCTTTATGGTGAACTTGCCACCAGTTGCCGCAAGAGAGGAGCCCCAAAGAGAAGATACAAGAACTCCCTGAAACAACATCTCAGCCTTGGACACATTGATCAACATAACTGGTCTACTCTGGCCTCCAACCAGGAGGTCTGGAGACACACCATCTATAACGCTGTTGATGCCTTTGAGAATGCACACAGGATCACTCTTGAGGAGAAAAGACAACACAGAAAGAATCGTGCCTTGCAGAATTTACCACCTAAAGAGTCTTTCTGCTGTGCCTTTTGCAACTGGACGTGTCTATCTCGTATTGGCCTTTTTAGCCACCAGCACACTTGTGACAAACGTGGGTAGAGACCTTTCCCTAATCTTCGTTCACGAAGCCCAGCCATGAATGAATTTTTCAAGCATGTCTGTTGTCTCATTTAAAAAAAAAATGCAGAAATTTTTACAATCTAATTTACAGGTACCCACCAACCTGCTCTAACACTCCTCAGCAGGACAGGAGAAGAAAATAAGATGAAAAAAAAATTGTGGGTCAAGATAAAGGCAGTTTAAATAAAGCAAAAGCAAAGGACATGCATGTGCAAGCAAAGAAAAAAAAATACAAAATATTTTACTCTGTGTCCTAGTTAGAACAGCTGGGACCGATTCATCATTGGATGGGTGTAACCCAAAACTGTGTATTCTATAGCCCTCCATGCCATTTCCCAGAAACTGTTGTCAGTAGAGGCCTGCAAGGTGGTCTCCCCCCCATACTCCTGTCCTCATGCCCTTTTGTGGAATTCCCTGACTGAGCACCCTCACGCCCTTTTATGGAATTCTCCACTCTGAGGGAAGGACTGAACATCCTTTTATGGAATTCCCCGCTCTGGGGGAGGGACTGAACATTCCTGCCTGAGCTGGAGAATATATAAACCTGGAGTTTCAGAACCTTTTCCACCACTCGTGGGATCCAGAGGAGGACTGCAGCTCACCGCTCTCAGCCAGACTGCAGCTCACCGCTCTCCGCCAGACTGAGACCACCACCCTTAACTGAACTGCAATGACCACTTTGGCCGGACTGCAGCAGCTCTCCCACCAGCAGGTTTTTCCTCTCTCCCTTTGCTTTGGACTCAGGGGGGCCCAGGGAGTACCATTTTGTTTGTGCCCTGGGGTACTGGGTTGTACATTTGGGCTTTGTGGGTTAGGGCTGGTTGCTTGTCCGTGTGGTCGTACTTATTGTATTATTTTATTAAATTGTTATTCTGATTTGTAATCTCTCTTCTGAGTTGGGTTGGTTTCCCCTGCTGGTTAACTTTTAAACCAGCACACTCTGTACTTCCCATCAGCAAGCAATGTCCGGCCACTTCCTGGGAAGCGGGGCTTTAGCATGTGTAGCAGTTTCTCTGGAAAGCAAATGCTGTAAATAACAAATGCCCCCCGTTCCTCCTCCTGCTGTCCCTTTGGTCAGTCTGTGTCAACTGGTCTGGCTGTGTCCCCTCCCAGGATCTTGCCCATCCCCAGCCTACTGGTGAGGGGGTAAGTGTTGGGGAGACAGTGCTGATGCTGTGCCAACCGTGCTGATGTTATGCCAGCCCTGCTCAGCAGCAGCTAAAACACTGGTGTGTTCTCAACACCTTTCTAGGTCCCAATGCAGAGCACAGCACAAACCCAAACACAGCCCCACACCAGTTCATGGGAAGGAAATTTACTCTACCCCAGCCAAAACCAGCACAATCAGTGAACCATACTCCTTTATGATCACTGTAGAGGATGTGCCTCCTGAATTGGAGATGGTTTACCTGGCAGAGTTTGGAATAACAAGGTACTATGTCCTTTTGTAATTTAGGAATCTTAATGCTGCCTTTTGTGATGGGAATAATTATGGATACCTTCCAGATGGCCATACCATTTATGAACAGTAGGTTTCTGAGTAATGCCAGCAGACAGCATTGTATCTTTGCGGACTGTATCTAGAAGGCAGAAAGGTCCCTGAATGTTTACACTATGTTCTTTTCTTATCTGTTTTGCCCACTGGACTACTCCCACTGGGGATAGCAAGCCTTTTTTGAGATCTGAGTACCTGATTTCTGTATCATTGAAAGAGTCAGAGCTAAATTCCAATGGACTTTCTGGACCTTCTGGTCCTCTTTGACACAAATTACAATGAGAACCATGTTCACTGAAGCCCCACTCTATATGGATAGGGTCAGTCAGATGTATGTCCTAGCTATTGAAACAATCTTAATTATTTTATTAACAATTCTAATGCATTTGCATATTACTCAGTCCATTCCCAGATCTTTCCCTTTTTAAGTAGATTGTAGAGGGGTCAGGCAATGATTGAAAAATGTGGAATATGCTTCCACCAGTATCCCAGCATCCCGATTTGTTGTAACTCTTTGATGCTTAAGGGGTGGTGATCCTTATCCAATTTTTCTAGAGTATCCAGGGGAATGGAGGCCACATCTCTAATCCACCATACCCCCAAAAACTTTACCTCCTGTGTTGGCCCCTTTAGTTCTGATTCAGAGACATCCAAAAACAGGTCTGTCAACATTTTCCAAAGATCCTTCATGATAGTACCAATATCCTCTTGGTTGTCTCCCTCAGTCAATAAGTCATCAGTGTACTGGTAAATTGTAAATCCTAGTGGTAATGGAAATGCTGATTAAGACTTTAGTCAATGTGTTATGTGCAATGGTAAGTGAATATTGTGCTGCTTTAAAAGTAAACCGGTAGGAGAAATGAACCCAACTCAAGAGAGATTACAAGTCAGAGTTACAATTTACTAAAAAGATTACAATAAATACAATGACATAGAGGGAAAAAAACCACTGGTTTTAACCCCCAAAGACAGATGCATAACCCAGCACCCTGGGACAAGAACAGAATGGTGTTTATTAGCCTCTGTGCTGAGCACCACGTGGCAGTTGCAGTCCTGTTGAAGTTCTGGTCCTACTCTGTATCCCATGAGTGGTACCCCAAGTCCCAAAACGTGAAGATTATTTATGCTCAGGTTCAGGTGGGAATGCCCAGTACCTCCCCCTGGATGGGGAGTTTTACAATGGGTGATTTAAATCTGTGAGTCATGGGATATTTTTGGAATCTTTGATGGTCTAGGTCGTTGCAGCTGCCTATTATGCCAGTCCATTATGGCCCATTAGCAGAGATGACCCCTCAGGCTGGGTGTGAAGGTGCTAATGCCTCCCCGGAGGGGAGTTATCACAGCTGAGTCATTGGTGTGAAGACAAAGAAACCCTCCCCTTCCTCGAAGGGTTCTTTAACACCCAGCTTGTAGCCTGAGGTGTCAGGTGTACCCTGGGCAGCTGCTGCAAATGATCCATTTATTAACAGTCCATCAGAAATTACATAGAGGGTGTAGAATACAGAGTTTTGGTTATACCCACATAGTGATAAACTGGTCCTGGTCCCTGTAACTGAGACAAATATTTATAGTCTTAGGGTAGCCTATTAAAGGTGTATTGAACCCCCTTCCATGTAAAGGCAAACTGGGCTTTGTCTTGCTCCAAGAGGGGAACCATAAAAGACATGTCCAGTGTTTACATCCACATATAGGCTGCTCCTCTAACCTGTGTGATTAGTTTAGCAATGTTTGGTATGGTGGCAGCTAAAGGTGCAGTGTTAGCATTTAACTGTCTGTAGCCTACTGTAAGCCACCACTGTCCAGTTGGTTTCTTTACTGGCCATAGTGGGGGAGTTATAGGGTGAATGTGTACCAGTGATAATACCTCTTTTTTCTAGGTCTGTTACCACCCCATCAATCCTCTAATGGGATGCTGCCAGCAACAGATATTGGCAAACATTGGTAATTTTATAGGGGAGTAAGGCTACGGATGTTTCTAATAAGCACAACCTCACTGTGCCTGACTGATGCCTCAGAATCAACAGTTAGTTAGTCCTATCAAAACTTAAGATATCATCTTGTGCTATACCAACTAATACCTCAGGTTTTGTCAATTTCCCCTACCCTGGCAACCAAAGTGATAATTTTGCAGTAGGACATTCTTTTATGACACTGTTGATTTGATGCCTTTGAGTTTTTTGATTTTTAATTTTTGCAGATTTTAGAAGTAGCTGTATTGTATCCCTCACCCTTTAGCACAGTAGTTACACATACCCAACCCTATTACCCCATTCCATATCAATTCCCCCTAAATTTCAGCAGCATATTTAGTCTCTTTTTCAAGGTAGGCCTTCATTCTGTTTAAGAACATCTGCACCCTGGCCTGGACAACAAGATATCACCCAGGACTTTGGAAAACCTCCGAGGACTGTATGTGCTCCAAAGAAGATGAAGATGAGGAAGAGGGGATCCCAAAACTCCCCCAGACTCAATTCCCAAGGGGCGGGTTGGGGGGCAGAACAGGGCAAAGGCCGGGGGGTGGACAAACAGGGATTGGATGGACATCATTATAAAAATTATAACACCTGGGTCAGGGGGCGTGCGCATGGTTTGTATTCTCAGAGCCTGAGAGGCTTCATTAAAACCTTCCCTTATCTTACCTCCTACTTAACTTGCCCTGGAATTTTTTTTCTCCCTGAATTTTTTAGGCAACAAGTGGTGGCTCGTACGGGGAAAAGTGGGGACTTGTGGCTCCTCCAGATTGGAAAATTTCATCCTGCAGGAAATTCTTCTTTGGCCAGCATATTTCAGAGAATTTCCCACACCGATCTCGAGAAGCCCAGTTCCTCAGAATCACACACGGAGGTAAGATAAGGAAAAGGTACTTCTGTTAGCAGCTGCGAAGGGGGGGGGGGGGGGGTTCCCCCCGGAAATAGGGAATACAGTGGGACTGGGAAAGGGAAACTTGGACTTGAGCCCAATAGTTGCGAGAGTCAGTGTTTTCTCAGTTTGTGGGTGAAAGGGTTTCGCCAGGACGGGCAGTTGGACTGTCCGTGAGGCTTCGGTAAAGGCAGGGCAGAGGGAAACTCAGGAGTTTCATATCTCGTGTTGGCCAGGGGGGTCGAGGAGGGGGATGCCTCTCCATGTGCTGAAGTACTCTGTTCTGGTGAAAAGCCAGTGGTGGTGCTCAGGGAAAGAATTTGCACAGTGCTCCTGGGGTTGTGAGTTCTAATCCCAGTGCATCTCTTGTCTATATTTTGTCATCATGGGCTGCATACAGTCTAGGGAAGAAATCCCTAAGGAATCTCCTTTAGCTTCAGTTTTACAGCGTTGGAATCATTTAGCTGGCCCTGAAACATCCTTAAAAAGGCAGGTATTGTGTTGATTGTCTATGAATATCTGGCCTTGGAATGGACAACTTAGAGAGGAAGCGTGGCCGAAGTTTGGCTCTTTTGAATTAAATACAGTGTTACGGCTTATCACGATTCTTCATAAGGAGGAGCGCTGGGATGAGTTGCGCTATGCAGAATTGTTTTCCTTTAACCCGTCCTGAGTGGAGAAAGGAGTATAAGAAAGATAAAGCCTCGATAGAGGTGGAGGTCTCAGAGATGGCTTTAGAGAAAGGGAAAAAGAAAAGTTGGGTTAAGCATGCTCCCATCGGCCAAATTTATATTAAAACCCCTGGAGATGAGGATTTAGACCTTTTAATTCCACCCGATTTGAGGGTAACCAGTCCGGGAGCCCCTCTCGCTCCGGGCGCAGGCGCAGTGGGCGTAGGTCCCGTGGGAGCCGGGATAGCCCCTGGGGTGGGTCCTTCTGACCCCGCGGGACTGGTTGGATCGGGGGTGTCTGCTCCAGTCGAGTCGGGGGTTGCTGCGGGACCGGCTGGCGCAGCAGCACAGGTCAGAGCCGGGGCCGCGCGGCAGGGGCTGGGAGATAGGCTCTCGCTGGAGCCGCTCAGGGCACGGCAGGCACAGGTACGGTTGCTATGGCAACGGGCACGGGTGCAGGCGCTGGGGGACTGGCTGGTCCAGGGGCGCTGCCTGCTCTGGTCGCGGCGGGGGACCCGGGAGCCGCTGCGGGAGCGATCCCGGGACCAGCCAGGGTCGTGGGAGTGGGTACGATCGTGCCGGGACAGGCGGGGCTTGTCCCAGTTGTTCTAACTGGCGGAGGGGCTATGCCCGCCGCAGCTGTGGTTTTGGCCCCTGCCGGCGTAGCGCCGGCAGTGGCGGCGGGCGCAGGCGCTGTAGGGGTTCTAGGACCGGCCGGCGGCTCTGCGGGCGCAGGTGTGGTCACTAAGGAAACGGGGGCTGCCGCCGGCGCAGGCATAGTTGCGAGCGTGGACGGCTCCGTGCCCGCAGAGACCGACGTGGCCCCGGGAAGGGGGGCGGTGCCGCCCACTGCGGCTGGAGCTGTCCCCAAGGCGATGGGAGGCGCAGCCGCAGACCTCGGAACTGCGGAAGGAGGAGCGGGGGTGGCGCCTGCACCCTCTAGCTCCACCATTATGGGCGGAACCGGAGCCGCCCCCTCTCCCCCAGCACCTCCCATCCTTTATGATCTCTACCCTCCAACCACAAAGGGCGCGGTCACTTCGACTGCACCGCCCAGTTCAGGATTTCCCACTGCGGGGGGGGAAGCAGGAACCGAAGGAATTTCCAGTCTCCGCCTCATATCATGGGGGAACAGGGACATGAAAAAGAGGCAAGTTAGTCTCGGCCGCCGACAGGAGGCAAAGGCAGGGTCTCCCCCCCTTTGACTCCTCAAGCATGAAAGTCGAAACTCGAAGCAGTGGTGATTTCACTGACACAGACACAGAAGCCTCTGATGACGAGTCAGGCAATAGCTCAGAGGAGGAGGAGGAAAAACCTGCTGTAGTAAAACCAAAGGGGAGAAGGGTGCATGAGGCTTTGTCGGATCCCAGCCCAATGGCTAAGAGAACAAGGACAAAAAAGGAGAAACCTATAGTGGAGGCACCCTTAAGACAAACTATGAGCAATCAGGACCCAATGTTGATAAAGGTTCCTTTTCCTCTGGTTGAATTGCAACAATGGAAGGCTTCAGTCAGAGCATATAGAGATAACCCAGACAGAGTGGCTAATTATATGCAAAGAGCAATAAAAACACAAAACCCAGATTGGTATGACTTGGAAGTAATGATGGATACATTACTTGATCCCAGAGAGAAGGAAATGGTTAAGTGGGCTGCCCGGGCCGTGATTGAGATACTGATAACATCTGGACAAATTCGAGGGGAACTTAAGGATATTTTCCCCCCAGAGGACCCGAAGTGGGATCTTAATTTATCAGAGAAAAGGGAAGCATTGAAACGTTATCAGGACTGGGTGGTGTATGGTTTCAAGCATGGATTCCAAAAGCAATAAATTGGTCAAAAATGTATGAGGTGAAGCAAGATAAAAATGAATCTCCAACAGACTTTCTGAATAGGCTAAAAGAGATCATACGAAAATATACAGACATAGATACGGAATCAGATCTGGGGAGAAAGCACTTGATCTATTTATTCATAGACCAGTCTGCAGATGATATAAGGAAAAAGTTGCAGAAGATAGGTGATAAAAAGGATATTGGTGATTTATTGGATATAGCTTGGACAGTATATCGGAACAGAGATCAGAAAGCCAGGGCAAGGGTGATGGAGCTAAACAGTGACTACCAGGAACACCGCAAAAACAATGTCCACTACGAGTATTATAGATCTAATCACCTTTTACATTCCTGTAAAAGGAAGGGGCACTAGAAAAGGGATTGTCCAGACTTGAAGAGAAGTGAAAATCTTCCTCCCCCTCCAGCCCCCCAACTGACTGTGAACCAGGATGCATGAGGGGGACCAGAGGATTCTCCCCAGCGGAACCTCTGGTTGTAGCTAAGTTGGGAGGGGAAGAAGTGGAATTCTTGGTTGATACAGGCGCAGCATATTCTGTGTTAAATACTTTGGAAGGAAAATTAAGTCGTGATACTATAACTGTGGTTGGGGCTACAGGGGTAAGTGAAACCAGGCCTTTCTTATGGGCGGAGGGGATTGTGACAGATTGCTCACAGGCCAATATGGTTGGCAAAATGTCCATTTATTAAAAGAAGAATACTCTTTATATACTGCTTCTACACCCTGACACGTGACTTCTTGTTCTACAGTATTGGGTACATAAGAAAAACATACTTTTTTGTCCAGTGTTAATTGGACTATAACAGTTGTCTGTATGAGCTGAGAAAACTTGTTTAGCTTTCAGACTCCTCCTCGACCTTGGCAGGGAACCTTCTTTGTTCTAGTTTCAGAGGCTGAAGCCATGTTAGCTATGCAGCAGTTTTTACTGTCTGCACCCAGCCATGCCAAGGCAAGGCCTACAGAAAGGCAAGAGAAATTGTTCACACAAGCTTCGTTCTCCCAACAAATCCCCTTTTCTGCTTTGAACAATTTATATTGCAATTCTGTAACATTCTTTATTGTACCCATAACATATCAATAAACACAATTACATATAATAATACCACTACCATTAACAAACTTAACAACTTATTGACTTCAGGGTTTGTGGTCTTAACTTCTGCTTAAAGGTGTTTCTAAATATAAGGTTGTGCTGGTTTAAAAGTTAACCAGCAGGGGAAACCAACCCAACTCAAAAGAGAGATTACAAGTCAGAATAACAATTTAATAAAATAATACAATAAGTATGACCACACGGACAAGCAACCGGCCCTAACCCACAAAGCCCAAATGTACAACCCAGCACCCCGGGGCACAAACAAAGCGGTGCTCCCTGGGCCCCCCCCCGAGTCCAAAGCAAAGGGAGAGGGGAAAAACCTGCCGGTGGGAGAGCTGCTGCAGTCCGGCCAAAAGTGGTGATTTGCAGTCCAGCCGAGGGTGGTGGTCTCAGTCTGGCGGAGAGCGGTGAGCTGCAGTCTGGCTGAGAGCGGTGAGCTGCAGTCCTCCTCTGGATCCCACGAGAGGTGGAAAGGTTCTGAAACTCCAGGTTTATATATTCTCCAGCTCAGGCAGGAATGTTCAGTCCCTCCCCCAGAGCAGGGAATTCCATAAAAGGATGCTCAGTCCTTCCCTCAGAGTGGGGAATTCCATAAAAGGGCATGAGGACAGGAACATCCCCCCACCTCGCAGGCCTCTACTGACAACAGTTTCTGGGAAATGGCATGGAGGGCTATAGAATACACAGTTTTGGGCTACACCCATCCAGTGATGAATCGGTCCCAGCTGTTCTAAGTAGGACAAAGGTTTATTCTTGAAAGCTTTTATTCAGTCTAAAACACTTCTGTAAATGGAACTCCATTTAATTAGGGTTATGTGTCTTTTGTTTTTATTTAAAGGTGTTTGTGTATTTGTGATCATATATTCACACACATACATACATCTTCATTCACTCTCATTCTCATGGTGGCCACCATCATTCAAACACATTTCACACAAACATACTTTTGAGTTCCATGTCACTGTGTTTTATGAGGTAAGAAGTTATAATAATTCTCCATTACCTTATAATGCTAAAGCTGTTTAACTAAACAGATAAACTGTCTTCTACTAATACCTAGTGAATAATCTAAAGTTCACACAATACGCTTCCTTAAATTCTTAACCTCTATAATTATGTGCTTCAAAAATACTAAAAAATTGTGCTTTGATAATATTTAAAAAACTTAATACCAAAAAAACTGTGCTCAAAAAACTGTGTTCTAATAACAGTGAAAAAACTGTTATCTACAACAGCCTCTGGTGGTGTTACTGTTACCTGCAACAATACCATCAGCCTTGTTCTGAAGTACCAACTTCTTTCCAAGGCTTCATCCATCGTGCAGGTAGCCACTGAACACCTGTGTGCAAAAAACTTTACACATAAAACACTTTTGCAGGTCAGTCGAGGGGGTTGATGCTCTTCTCTCCTCTTTTCTGCTTTGCAAAAGTGTGTCAAGAATTTTTAAATCACTAATCCCTTCACCAAATATCCTTGTGCTAATAACTTTAAATCTATAACAGTTCTATTTTGCAACAGAGCACACTGTATACTAACTACATTCTCTAATAATTCTGATAAAATTCTAGAGGTGTTGCTGGTCTGTTTTAAATTCCAGCACTATTCTCTTCTTCATCAGAATTGTGTCTAAGTCAGAGGAAGTATCTGTATCTTCAAGCATAAAAAGTCTTATTGCTGCACTTATTGTATTAGCCAAACAGGCTGCTCTCTCCTGCTTGATCATCTTTGCCGCAGCCTCTAGAAATTGAGCTGTATCAGCACTCCTAGGCAGTGTGCTTAATACTTGCTTTGTTTTGTCATTGGCATTGTCATAAGCAAACAAGTCTATGAACTTAGCTAACAAGTCTACGAAGTTATCCAGACCCATAGGACTGGACACCCCTGCTCGTTAATTCCAGTCAGGAGACTGGGTCTACATTAAATGGTGGGACAGTGACCCCCTGCGAGCCAAGTGTAGAGGACCATTCCAAGTCCTGCTGACTTCCCTCACTGCTGTCAAAGTTGCTGGCAAAGGACCCTGGTTTCATTACTCCAGAGTTAAGAAAGCTTCAGCTTCCGGAATAACCAGCAAATCAGAACCTGACACAGATGAAGAGGATGCGGCATAGACTGTTTCTACTGTGTATGTTATCTGTACAATTGGTAACTGTGAATTGAGTTTGGGATCAAAAATCACGTGGCCATAGTCCAAAATGTGTCTAAAATCCTTCGCAAAGATAACTGCTGGATCTGTACCCAAATACCAGCAATTGACGGTGAGGGTAGCAACTGGCCCCTAATTGGCATTTTGCTAAATGGGACAAACTTTGGTAGGTCTATGGTAGAACTCCCAGGGACCTGGAGACCAGTTACGGAAGCCTATTATCCAGTGGCCCTAAGTAATGTAATTTCTAATCAGGAAAATTATGCCATTCCCTGCATGGTTGTTAATGCTACAGGAAAAATCATTCTCCCTCCCTATTGTGATAAAGACAAATCTAAAGAGGAGATAAACCCAGAAGCTGCAATAAAGGTGGCACAGTTCCCCTTGAGATTAATTCCTCCCCAGGGTTCAGGGTGGTACTGGATCTGTGAAAATGAAGCCTGGAAAGTTTTGCCCCTTGATAAAGATCGGGCCTGTGCTCTAGGGGCTGTAATCCCGAACATAACAATCCTCAACCAAATTGATGAACAAGGAGAATGGGAAAGAACTTATCCAAAAAGAGTAAAAAGAATCAACAATCCTGTTGTTGAACATCCCATGCTTTTTCACAGCATAGTCAGGGCCTTGATCCCGTCTCTAGGAGTCATGGCTAGGCTTCGCGAACGAAGATTTGGGAAGGCTCTATCCACATTTGTTACAGGCACGCTGGTGGCTTATGAGGCCAATACGTGACAGACATATTCGATTGCAAAAGGCACAACAGAAAGACTCCTTAGATGGTGTATTCTGCAAGACACAGTTCTTTCTGCGTTGCCTTTTTTCCTCGAGAGTGATCCTGCGTGCATTCTCAAAGAAGATAGCTGCATTATAGATGGTGTGTCTCCAGGCCTCCGGATTGGAGGCCAGAGTAGACCGGTTATTGTCAGAGGGCAGAAATTGTGTGAACAATTTCTATTGCATTTCTGAGACCTTTGCCTTGGCATGGCTGGGTGCAAACAGTAAAAATACTGCACCACTAATATGGCTGCAGGCCTTGTTGTGCCAAGGTGAAGGAGGAGTTGTTTTGGCAAGAAAACAAGTTTTATGGACACCTGCTGTTATCCAATTAGTGCTGTACACCACAGTATGTTTTCCTTATGTATCCAATGTAACCTGGGGAAGAATCACATGCCTGTGTGTCACAAGCAGCATATAAGCTGCCTTTCCTCTAATAAAGCGGACATTTTTGCTAATCATATTGATTCGTGTGCATTTCTGTCCGACCCCCTCCGCCGTTAAGTTATGGTGATCAATATGGCCAAGGTTGAGATGTTGTTTCAGGGAGTCCTTGTATCTTTTCTTCGGAGCTCCTCTCATGCGGCAGCCAGTGGCAAGTTCACCATAAAGCAGGATCTTAGGGAGGCAGTGGTCCTTCATCCTGGAGACGTGCCCTGCCCATCGCAGCTGTGTTCACAGTAACATGGCCTCAATACTTGTGACTGCTGCTTGTTCTAAAACAGAGGTATTGGTCACAAAATCTGACCAGTGGAAACAGAGGTATTGGTCACAAAATCTGAGCAGTGGCGTCTCTGGGAGTAAATGAATTGGAAAAAGCAATTTTTAACATTTTGGTTGTTACTGAAAATATTCAAAATCAAGCTTCAGATGCAATCGCAGCTTTACAAGAGGAAGTCCATAGTTTGTCTCATGTAGTACTACAAAACCAACTGGCCCTCAATATTCTGCTAGACTCACAGGGAGGCGTGTGTAAAGTCATCAACACCAGTTGCTGTTCTTATATAGACCAGAGTACAATTTGGCTGCAATTCAGAACCAAAGTAAAATTCTGCATCAGGTATCTCTGGATGATGTCTCACTGGGTTTGGGAGACATTCTCCACAAACTTACTTCATGGTTACCGAACTAGACCTGGATAAAACAACTGTTTGTATTAGTGATATACATAGTTAGTGTTTGTATAATAGCTCATTGCATGAACCAGTGTTGTAGATGTTGTAATATTAGGTGTAAGTAGTAGAGATTGGACAAGACCTTTGAGTTTTGTCCAGTCTCTAAAAGGGGGATCTGATGCCTTGGAGTGTTTTGATTTTTTAATTTTTACAGATTTTAGAAGTAGCTGTATTGTACCCCTCACCCTTTAGCACAGTAGTTACACTTACCCAACCCTATTACCCCATTTCATATCAATTCCCCGTAAATTCCAGTAGCATATTTAGTCTCTTTTTCAAGGTAGGCCTTCATTCTGTTTAAGAACATCTGCATCCTGGTCTGGACAACAAGATATCACCCAGGACTTTGGAAAGCCTCCGAGGACTGTACGTGCTCCAAAGAAGATGAAGATGAGGAAGAGGGGATCCCAAAACTCCCCCAGACTCAATTCCCAAGGGGTGGGTCGGGGCAGAACAGGGCAAAGGCCGGGGGGTGGACAAACAGGGATTGGATGGAAATCATTATAAAAGTTATAACACCTGGGTCAGGGGGCGTGCGCATGGTTTGTATTCTCAGAGCCTGAGAGGCTTCATTAAAACCTTCCCTTATCTTACCTCCTACTTAACTTGCCCTGAAGTTTTTTTTCTCCCTAATTTTTTAGGCAACAATTCCCATAAATTTAAGTTTACGCTGGCCAGGTTAATGCCCAGTGCTTCTGCTGTTTCTTTGGTGATTACTGATATCTGGGCTTCAGTATCTATACGGAAATTTACCAATATTTTCCAGGATTCAATCAGAATCTCGATGGTAGGTCCAGAGTATTTATTAGAGAGCTATTGGACTGTTAGTACCTGCCAGGCAGGGTGGACCACTGGAAGTTTTTTGTCGAGGATTCCACTACATTGATTAGGTCATGCCCTGGCATGGAAGGCATATTTTCCCTATGAGTTGAAGACTCCTTGACCAGTTGGTTTTCCCCAGCACAAGGACTGAAGCAATGTGTGAAATTCATTGGTGGTACCACATAACCACTGCCAAGGTACCTCAAAGTCTTAGTGTCATAAATCATGTCTTTCATTGATAAATTTGGACCTTCCATCAAATTTGGGTTTTGGAGTGTGGACCTAGTGAACTCACAAAGCAGAGTTGGGGGGTTTGCCTACAGACAATCCGATACAGCCCATTCAGCACCCTTAATTTACTATTTCTTGTACAAACTCAATCCAAGTGGTTATATGGGTCTGCTGACCTTGCCAAGATGGGTTACAACCAGTGTTTGCATTATTTGGGCACTAGCGGCTTGTATGCAGTCTTGAGTATTTGCTACAACCATTTTGAAACTATCTGGAAGACCGTGGATGAAAGGAGTTACCCAGATGGGATCAATAGGGGCTAGTGTTGGGGATTTCCTCAGCCTGTCTCTTTCATACATTGTCTGTATACAGGCTGCCTTTTGCACTGACACACCTAGATCGGAGAAGCCTGTGGTCTTAATTACTAGAGGATCTCCTCTTTCCTGGGGATCTATACCACCTGCCCAGTATGCGGCTTGCACTGTTAAGGAGTAATTCTGATATCCTGGGAGAGTAGTTAAAAGTACTCCTGTCCCCTAGTACCCGCATGCTTCTTCCTCACTTAAATAGGATCTGATCTCCTCCCATGAGAGAAACCTGCCACATGTATTTGACCATTGTCATGGTTTAAGCCCAGCTGGAAATTAAGCACCCTGCA
Organism: Corapipo altera; assembly: GCF_003945725.1. Taxonomy (NCBI): domain Eukaryota; kingdom Metazoa; phylum Chordata; class Aves; order Passeriformes; family Pipridae; genus Corapipo; species Corapipo altera. Next base: position 942,912 of record NW_020885005.1, on the reverse strand, counting down.
GCCACTCTCTCCTACCCACCTCCATGGAATGGGGAGGAGAATCAAAGTAAAACTTGTAGGTTAAGAATAGTTTAATAATCGAAAACAAAGTAAAATATAGTAATAATGGTAAATTATAATAATAATAAAAAGGGAAAACCAAGTAATGCACAATGCAATTGCTCACCACCTGCTGACCAATGCCAGACTCTCCTTCCTGAACCCAGATCAGCTCCTCTTCTGGGTAACCCCCACCAGTTTATATATTGGGCATGGCGTTCTATGGTGTGGAATATCCCCTTGGCCAGTTCAGGTCATCTGTTCCAGCTATGATCCCTCCCAGTTTCTTTTGTGAACCTCCTCACTGGCAGAGCAGGAGACAAAAAAAAGTGTCCTTGACAGTATTGTCATGGTTTAGGAATGGTATTCTCCAATTTAGTACTCCTGATAAAACCACATCTGCTTGCTCCCCCTCCCCCTCCAATTGAAAGAACAAAAGGCAAAGATCACAGGTTGAGATAAGAAAAATTTACTGGAAGCAGCAATGAGATAAGAAATGAACAGTAACAGCAACAATATTAATAACAAAAGGTATAAGACAAAGAAACAATTTAAACGGAAAGCCCGTGACAATAAACAAATATCAATTCGCTGTTCCCCACTCTGTTTCCTCCACCAGAAGGAAAGGCCTTCTCCTCAGAAGCAAGAGTCCCTTCTCCCAGCCCCGTGTAACACTCTGGTTTTAAATCTTTACACTTAACTGGGAATATTACTCATATTTAAGACTTTTCAGTTTGTCCGCCAAACTTTTGAAAAGCCTTTGGTTCGTTATTACCTTGAATTCACATCCAGAGAAAACACTGCTACGCTTTCTATGAGAATTTCTTTTAATTTAGTGAGAAAATAAGACATTTTGGCAAGAGTTTTACAAGGATAGCATACAACCAAAGCAGGGGTATTTCACCAAAACACCCAGCACAAAGACCCAGTTCACAAAAGCACCCACCACAAACAATCAATACACCAGCTTTAGTAAAATGCAATTCATTAGTTTTATGTTAACACTAGAGGAAGAAAAGAGTAAAGGAAGAAAAGAGAGATTAAGAAAAGAAAGAAGTAAAGAAAGAGAGGAAAGAGAAATAGTTACCACCACAAGGTCACACATCTACCAGTCCCAGGAGAAAAGGCAAACTCCCAAAATGGAGACCCTGTGTGCCTTTTTATAGAGTTTGGCTACTGTGACCATGCCTCCCAGGTGGGACATCTGGGTCATTGACCTCTCAGTGCCCTCCAGGCCAAAGTAAGTTGTGCTGTAGCCAATCACAGGCTCCAGGGGGCATGGTGTGGGTGGGTTACTAGGCAGGTCTTCCTTGATTGACAGCCCAACCACATGGCTCTCAGTGCTGCCATGTGCTCTCCATGGGCTTGGCCATATTGGCTGCAGGCTTCCAACTCTGCCATGAGGCTGCAGATCATGTGCCTTCTGGCTCTGCCATGTGCTCTGTTGGCAGACCTTATCATGTGCCTGCAGGCCCGGCCCTTTCCCCCTACACACATCTGTATGTGTATGAGTTGGCTCTGACCCACATGAATACATAATTCAGTGAGATTCGAATCCAGTATCTCACACCTTGGCAATGAAGTGAGGTGGTATCAAATAACCTCTGGGTCCTGACCATGTTCCCTCCTGGCTATTGCAAAAAATTAACCCTGTACTGGCCAAAACACAGCACTGTAACAACTATTGAGAAGAAATTAACTCTATCCCAGCTGAAACTAGGACAATATTCTTCTGGCTTTCTTGAACACTTTTCCTGCAATTTTTTCCAATTCTGCCAGAGACCAGGGGATTGTGTGCACAGTTGTGCAGTTCTGACCATCTCCCTCATTACTGTTCCCAGTTTTGATCAATGGTAGTAAGTGAATGGTCTGAGATTCAGAATCAGGGTTTTCTGTGGAATCATCCACATCATTATCATACCAGAAAGCTGTACTGTGATATGAATAAAACTTGCAATGTGGGGAAATGGATCTAAAATGTTATTTTTATGTTTAGTATACAGGACAGAAATGCAGAGGCACAGAGTCACTTGAATGTGCAACAAAATCAGTTCGTGTTTTGCAAACTGAATTCCTTCATGACAGGCTCATTAAAAGTTCTTGCTGACAAATGCTGTTTGCTTTCACCTTTGAAACTGTATTGAGTAACTCCACTTGGAAGTTATCTACATATTGTTCCTGTTAGTGGTGCAGTGCTAGGCAAGGGTAGGAGGGAAAGCACACACTCAGCAAATGAATTCAAGAAGGGCCTGATTTACTGTATTACTCAAAAACATTGGTGTAGTCTAAGCTAGTATGGTACATGACAGTAAGGGGGATTTTACTTCTGCTAATTTAACTCAGCTAACCATATCTTGCAAGCCTAAATAGTTATTATTTTCAAGTTTGCAATCAGAACCTTGGTTTCTCTGTTTTGTGTTTTGAATCTTTCCAGCCCCATAAACTCTTAACTTCATGTGGAATACAGATTCTTCTAGAGTCGGCTATCTAGCTATTTTTAAGTCTTTCTACTTGCACAGGTGGCTATTACATTGAATTTCTTCATTCCTCTGTGAACACTGCTGTCAGCAGCTGGTGCATTCCCCATACATTAAGACCTTCAATGGTATGACAGTTATGTGGTAATAATGAGAATCTGTAGGAAATTTCCCATAATGTTATTAAAGGGTGGTTTCAAGGGAGAAGCACATGACAAAAACCTGTTTGAGATGGTTACTGTAAAAATGACATGTATCTTTAAGCTTTATTGCACTGACAAATTCACGGCTTTAACTCAAATGAACAGCCAAGGTAAAATAGAATTATCCATCTACAAATCCTATTTGATAAATGTATGAGAAAGGACAGTTGGCCAAATATGTACCAGATTGTTATCTTCACCCTGAACCAGAAATAGATATTTTGCAATCTATACCTCTACCATTCCTCTTTCACTGCCTACAGATATACATGCCTGTAGTGGTTTAAACTTTGTTTTCCCCCAGAGGCCAAGAAAAGTGGTAACCCCCAAGGGGTGGAAACCCCTGGAAGTTTTGAAGTTCTGTCCAATGGGCACTCCTGCAAAAAATGTAAACATATCACAAGCACCGGAAGAGACGAGTTGTAGTTTTGGTTGCAGGAGAAGTGGCCATGTTGTAGGAACCACAAGGAGAGGGCAGGAGCCCTCTAGGGGGGGCCTCTGCCCCCCCCCCCCAACCCCAGTTGGGGGCTACAGAGACTTGGAACAGTGTTAAGCTGGACTATGTGTCTGTAGCTGTGAGCTGGGGGATGTTTTTCCACTGTGAGTGAGCAGAGACAGAGCAGAAACGGCGGCAGCGTCCAGAGGTTATGGCTAAAAGCCAACCGATAAGACCTGAACCGGAGAAGCAGCAGAAGCTAGCAACAGAGCTACAGAGTTCTGGGGGTAAGAACTGATACCAGACCCCCCAAAACTCCTTTGAGACCCCTCTTGGAAAGGAGGGACATGGACTCCTATTTTGGAGAGCAGTTTTGGACATGCAGCACCAGAGAGAGAGAGAGAGAGAGAAGAGCTGAGAAGCTCAGAGCGTCCTGGGAAGCTGGACCGGGACGGAGAGGAATGCAGAGGGGGTGACCTTGGCTCCCCCCTCGCACTGCTGCCAAGGTGGCAGCCTGAGGCAGGGCACAGAGGACCTGCAAGGAGCTTGAATCTCCTGGAGATACCAGACCGTCACGAAGCCCCCCGTGCTCGTGATATGACCGTGGTGGAACGACCTTTGTCTGGGGGAAGACCCCTTTGCCTGCGTCAAGGGGCCGAGGGAGCTTGGATACCTCCCTCGTGAGTTCTGGCAGAAAGCCAGCCACAGCTGCTGCATGCATGAGATGAGGAGAACCTGCTGCCTTAGAAGAGATTCCTGCTTTGAGACTGGAAGGGATCTGTTCTTCTTCCCTCCTGGACTTTTATTTGGAGGGGAGAAGAGATCTGATCCATTGTAAATACTTATGTCATGGTAGAGATAGTTGTGATCGTGTGTATAATGTATTATGATATTTATTTGTACAGTCATTGTAATATATTCCCTTTCCCCCATTCTGAGTCTGGTGTGTTTTGTCTGGAAAGCCCATCCCACATTAGGTTGAGATGGGGAAGGGGGCTAGGACTAGGGAATTAGGATTTTGGGGTATCTCAAACCATGACAATGTCCTATTCAAGATCTTTACTGGTCCTTTTGACTATCAATTTTTTGGCAAAAAGGAATGAATTTTTATAATATGAAATTATACATATAAGGATCTGGAGCATAAAAATGTTTACAAATACCTAATTTCAATCATAGGTGAAATAATTAAGAAAAATAAAACCCAAAGTATACTAGAGACATCAGAGCACACAATTTGGACAAGTTTCATAGTCTTTCAAATACTTAGGACCATGGGCTATTAGTCAGACTGCTGCATGCAATTCTCAGAAGCTGGATAATTTCTAAAGTACTATGTCCACTAAACCTCATTGTTCTGGGATTTAATATCTAAAATCTGGTGTCTATTAAAAAGATTCACTAAGGTCGGATCATCTAACCAGAAGCTAATGGAATTGTGGGAGCTTTATTAAAAACAGAATTTATGAAAGCAAATATAATATTTGAAAATATTCCTTGCAGCTGCTGAGATCCTTTTTTTTTTTGTTTTGATTAAGTTTTGTAAAATACCTGTGGGATGGTGGATAGGGTTAAAATTTAGAGAAGACAGAATTCTAGAGTAAAATGCAGCTACTACTCCTTGGATGGAATGTGGTCAACGTGCTCCCCATACAACGGTAAGCATCTGCTCAGAGGGATGGAACGGAGCGTGGAACAAAGTGGAGACTACATATTCTCCCTCCATTGAAATCCCAGCAGAAAGGGGGAACACTGTGGTACTTTGAAGTTCATGAGACCGTACAGTACCTGTCAGCCAAGGGAGATGGATCAAGGTGTTCTGCTGCTGAGCCAACAACCATGTCAAACCCCTCCCAGGTGTCAAACCACGACCACTCTCCCTCATTCAGTATGGCGAGAGAACTTTACACCAGTCAGAAATAAAAGGTATTTATGACTAAAACCACTCAAACTCGACCTAAACTGTTGGAGGACAAAAATTGTGTGAACAATTTCTATTGCATTTCTGAGATCTTCACCTTGGCATGGCTTGGTGCAGACAGTAAAAAGATACTGCGACACTAATATGGCTGCAGGCCTTGTGCCAAGGTGAAGGAGGAGTTGTTCTGTCAGAAAAACAAGTTTTATGGACACCTACTGTTATCCAATTAGTACTGTACACCACAGTATGTTTTCCTTATGTATCCAATGTAACCTGGGGAAGAATCACATGTCTCTGTGCCACAGGCAGCATATAAGCTGCCTTTCCTCTAATAAAGGGGGACATTTTTGCCAATCATATTGATTCGTGTGCAATTCTGTCCGAGCCTCTCTGCCGATACCTGGCGCCCGTTTAACAGGGACTTCTACTTCGCCGAGTTCTGTTGGGACGTAAGGCGGATGACGGAGCTGAGGGAAGCGGTCGTGAAGGCAACGCTGTCCCCGGCGCTGTAGTAAAGGCCGTGCGCACGGCACCGAGGAAATCTTACCCTGGCCCGGTGAGTCGACCGAGGGAGAGAGCATGGGGCCCGCGGCATCCAAAGGGGATGAGGCCGTGGAAACGCTCCTCCGATATATATTCTCTCTAGGAGAGCCTGTTTCTGATGAAAAAACCCCTAAGGGGTTAATGCACTGGGTGAGAGCGAGGAATCTACTTCTCACTGCTCACACCGCCTTTCAGGTGTCCACAAGGGACACTATAAAGGAATTGTTTTGGGACAAGATCTCTGCGGGATCGGGAGACGCTAGAAAGTGTACTATGGTTGGGCGTCTGGCAGTTGAGTCGCTACAAGACTTAAGTTCTGAGCGACGGGAACTCATAAATGTTCAAACAACTCTGTCGGGAGATGACGGGACTACGGCAAGTCCCTGCCCCGGTCGGTCCGTTGTAGGAGAGATCCCCGTGCCTGCGGCTGCGAAGTTGCGAATGCTAGGAAGCTTAACAGCAGCGGGATCACCTCTGTTTAGCACCGTGTATGTAGCAGCAGGACGTGTAGAGGCTGCAGGAATATCTGTAGCGGCGGAGACTAAAGTTGGAGCCGTGCCAGCGACACCGCTCTCTACTGCGGCTGCGCAGTCGGCAGTGTCACTCTTCACTGTGCCTGCTACTGCGCATGTGTCACCTGGAACGACGCTGCCAGGAGCCTCCGCGTCGCTAGATGGCGCTGCATCGCTGACACCTGAGGCCTCCATGAAACCCGGAAAGCAGCCACTGTGGCTCGCTGCCTTGGCAACGGACGCTGTTTTCGGAAAAAAAAAAAAAAAAAAGAGGACACGCGTTTCCAGGATTATTCAAACAGCTGCCAGAGTCCGGCGTGCCGGCGCTGGCAGCCACAGCAAGAGGCGACAGAGGGACCTCAGCGACAGAGGCACCTCAGCGACAGAGGCAACGCCGACAGCTACTTCTGCAGAGCCAGTCAGACTTCTGCGGGGATCCCCGGGAGCTGCACAGCGTGAGGGGCGGCCCGGGGAACAGCAGCTCGGCGGTGACTGGCTTGCGGGGGAGTAGCCCCGCAGAATCCGGACATGACAGTAATTGAGAATAGAAAGCAGAATCTCTCTCTTTAGTCCTTCTACTCACTTGTAGATGACTTAAAATTGAAAGATTGTGTTTTACTAAAAGTTAGCATGCAAGAAATTTTAAGAGTTTCCCAGGGAATGAATCTTTATATAAAAGCTTTAGTGAATTACCTTGTTTTTAGTTACATTTTACCCCTGTAAAAACCTTCTGCCCAAATCTCGTGTTCAACCTTAGCAGGAGGAGACAAAAGGTTCACACAATAGAGATCATTTGTTGCTTAGCACCTGGGTGGGACTCAAACCACCTCCAGCAGTTTCTCAGATCTAGGGAGAGAGTAGAAATTACCTTACAAAAACTGCAAATTTGCAAGTAGGCTGAGTGGAAAGCTAGCAGGCTGGGGATTTCCTTAATTCTTAGGTGAAATATCTCTCTAGATCCCTGAATCTACTACTCCTCACCGACAAGGTCTTTCCACTTATTCTTTTTGTATATGGTATTATATTGCTAGCAAGCAAGGATCAGAGTTGGACTCACAACTTGCATTTTTCTCCAACATAGAAAGTTATAATATGATTATATTTGTATTATGGATTTAGCCAAGATTTGGAGACAAACTTTCCTGAATTGTGTGCTGCCAAGTTGTTCTTGCAGCAGTGTTAAAGGTAAAAGCTACAGCTAAGCCCTGTCTTCAAGACTAGCCCTGTTTGACTAGCCATATGATTAAAACTGAAGTTAAATAAGAGATTCTTACACAAATTTGGTGTTCTATTTCAGCCTTGTTTCAGAGGCTTATAGAGGTTTAATCTCAGGTGGAGACTTTTCCCCCGGTGCTGTTCCTTTTTCATGTGTCATGCTGTCCATGAGCTGTAGCTTGTGGGCCGTGCAGAAGGCAGAGTCCTTTGACCTTTCTGTGTTTTCGAGGGTTTAAATCAAGGTTTGTCGATGTTGCTGCCCTGCTTGATCTGCCTGTTGCGGCGGGGCCCTGCAGACTGTCAGGGCCATCCTCCGTCCTTTCTCAGAAGCATCAACAGCGCTACAGATAGTGTGTCTCCAGGCCTCCTGACTGGAGACCAGAGTGCACCAGTTATGTTGATCAGTGTGGCCAAGGCTGCGATGTCGTTTCAGGGAGTCCTTGTGTCTTCTTTTCGGGGCTTCGTTCATACGGCAGCTGGTGGCAATATTCATCGTGAAACATCTAGTCCTTCATCCTTGGGATGTGCCCTGCCTGTGGCAGCTGTGTTTTCAGAAAAATGTCCTCAATGCTTGTGACTGCTGCTTGTTCTATACCAGATGTATTGATCACATAATCTGACTGGTGGGTGTTTAGCATTGTACGAAGGCAGCGTGGGTGAAGTGCCTTGTTAATCAGCCATTCTAGTAACACAATTGTGAGATTTTGGGATTTTTTGTTCATGTTGCAGTCATTGATGCTAACTATACGAGGCAGATTTGTGCTATGGTCTCCACACCTTATCCTCCACTGACAATTCCTAAAGGGACACGAATAGCTCAATTTGTATCTTTTCTGAGTTGTGTTCCCCAAACAGAGCCTCGTGAGCGTCGGGATGGAGGAATTGGTTCTACTGATGCACCACAAGTCTTTTGGTCAGTGCCAATCTCTGCACAACGTCCACAGCTGACCTGTACTCTCTACGATACTTGAAGCTTGCTGTCAGTTGTCCAAGCGGACGAACTTCTGCATTCGGGACCTGACGTAACTATCATTGCACGGACATCCTGGCCGGCCTCCTGGCCTGTGGACACGCCAGGGGTTTGGGTTGTGAGACTAGGAGGTACTGCTCAGAATTTTCTTTTAGAATATATAGATCCTGTGTGATTTCAGCAGTGGCTCATACCTTCAGAACAGCTGTTGGCCCTGCAACAGCTTGTTAAGGAGCAGCTTGAAGCTGATCACATTGAACCATCTCACAGTCCTTGGAATACCCCAGTTTTTGTCATACAGAAAAAATCTGGAAAGTGAAGACTGTTGTATGATCTCAGACGGGTGGTGCGGTCATGGTTACCATGTCAGCATTGGTTTACTGACCCCCTCTATGCTTTCTGCTGAATAACCCATTGTTATTATTAATTTCACAGGTTGTTTTTTCACAATCCAGTTAGACCTCAGTTGTAGAGAAGAAAAAATCGCATTTTCAGTTCCATCTATTAATTGTGCAGAACCTTACAGGTGTTACACATAGAAAACCCTCTCCCAAGAAATGAAAATATTCCTACAATTTGTCGGTGGTTTATGATTCCAACATTGTCTCCTGCAATTTTCTGACTGTCTTTTGTTGTCATTATATAGGTAATATTTCTGCTGGCTGTGGCCACTGAGGATCAGTTGAGTGTGTTGGAAGCTGAAACCAGAACGAGTCTACAATCCTTTGGCCTAGTAGTTGCTCCTGAGAAGGTGCAGCGAGAGGAACCCTGGACGTATTTAGGGTTCAAAAATTACACGGAAAGCAGTTATTCCTCAGCCAGTTCAATTGGATATTGATGTCAAGAATTCTTACTGATGTACAAAAGCTATGAGGGTCTTTCAATTGGATTAGGTCCTATTTGGAATTGGCAAACACCTAGCTGGCACCTCTATTTGACCTACTCAAACATTCTGACAATCCTCGGAAACCAGGGGAACTGACTAAAAGAGCAGTTCAAACCATCCAGCAAGTAGAGCAGGTTTTATATTCTCAATTTGTTTCACTAATTGATCATTGCTAAATTGTCTAATTTTTTATTTTTGCAGATCACAGTGTTCCTTTTGGGGCATTGGTATAGTAGTTTAACATCCTGAGGTCTAATGGTTGTCACTGTATACAATGGTTTGTTTTCTGTGCTGTTCATGTCACACTAGTGATGTTTGTGAAAATCGGACAGACTGGTGTGGTTTGGGAATTCTACATCAGACGTTGATTATCTTGCGGTGCTCGTCTTTGTATGTGTTTCATCCCAGTAGTGTTACAGCGGGTAGCAAGGTTTATTTGGAATCGGCATATGACAGAAACCTTTTGGGTTACGAGTCTACCCAAAATTATATGTGATTGTGATATACCAATTTTGAGGTAAAATTCTATATCGTGTCCAAACTAGAAAAACTTTAAAAGGGTGGATTACTTGTATACTTTGAAAACTACTACCAAATTGCCAGACAATACTATGTCTTTGGTATAGAGGTCAGTGATTTAAGAATTTGTACAACACTTTTGCAAGACAGAAACCGGGAAAGAACAGGTGGCAGCCCCCTCAGTTCATTTGCAAAAGTTGTTTCATATGTTAAGGTTTTTTTTTTTACACAGGTGTTCGTAGCTGCCTGCATGATGAATGAAACCTTGGAAAGAAAACAAGGTTGATGCTGTTTTCTGCGGGTAACAATGGTAACATCAGGAGCTGTTGTGGCTAACAGTTTCCTCAATATTGTTAGAACATAGTTTTTGGAGCACAGTTCCTTTTAGTATTATAAGCACAGTTTTTCTTAGTCATATACACCTTTTAGTATATTTTTTAAGCACATGACATTAAGGATTCAAGAGAGTGTATTGTACGAACTTTAAAGTAAGTATTACAAGAGCACAGTTTTTCAGCATTATGTGCACATTTTAGTGTTGTTAAGGCACAGTATTTTTAGTTTTGCTGGAGCACAATTTGTCAGTATGTTTAAGCATATAATTATAGAAGGTAAAGATCTTAGATTATTCACTGAGTACTGGTGGAGGAAAGTTTTCCTGTCTGATGGAGAAGCCTTCACACCAAAAGGTACTAGAGAATTAGTATGGTCTCGTACTTCATGAGACACAGTGAAATGAGATTCAAAAGTATGTTTGTGTGAAGCGTGTTTGAATGATGGTGGCCACCGTGTGAAAGTGAACGAATGAAAATGTATGCATGTATATGTGTGAATATTCACTTACACATACATAAACATTTTTGAATAAACAAATACACCGATACTTTTACATAAAATGGCAAAAAATCCTGAAACACACTCTCCGGGCTGCAATAGAATGGTATGCAAAGAGTGCAACAGAAACAGAAGATCCAGTGTTAATATATGATTATGTCATTGTGTTGTTTAAGGGCAAAGGTGTGAAAGAGAACAATAGAAGACTTATGGCCCAGAGTTTAATGGAGTTCCATTTCCAAGGATTTTCTGACCGGAGTGGAAGTTTTAAGAATCAACCCTCACTTTTAGGCACACTTTCAGAATACACATCTTGGGGTCAATAAGTTAAGTTTAGTAATGATAGTAGTGTTATTGCATGTCTGCGTTGATTCAAATGTTATGGGTACAATAAGGAATGTTACAGAAATGCAATTTAAATTGTTCAAACTCCAATGGGGCATTTGTCGGAGGACAAAAATTGTGTGAACAATTTCTATTGCATTTCTGAGACCTTCACCTTGGCATGGCTTGGTGCAGACAGTAAAAAGATACTGCGACACTAATATGGCTGCAGGCCTTGTGCCAAGGTGAAGGAGGAGTTGTTCTGTCAGGAAAACAAGTTTTATGGACACCTACTGTTATCCAATTAGTACTGTACACCACAGTATGTTTTCCTTATGTATCCAATGTAACCTGGGGAAGAATCACATGTCTCTGTGCCACAGGCAGCATATAAGCTACCTTTCCTCTAATAAAGGGGGACATTTTTGCCAATCATATTGATTCGTGTGCAATTCTGTCCGAGCCTCTCCGCCGATACTAAACATAAAGTAAGTTGGGGATAGGGGCAAAATTGGAGAAGACTCCACCAAAACTGCTGGGATCAGTCTATGGACCGAGCCTATCTTCTTCCCCCATAGGGGTGCCTTGGGTAAGAAGTATATGCTATGCATGTTAAATGTTGCTTTTAGGACTAGAGCTTGTGCTCTATAGTATATTAGTAGACTGCTTTGTAATAGAGTTCATGTTTGTGCTTGCTTAATATATTAGTAGATTGCTTTAAAACATATTTTTGCAGCGGCACACTATCATGGATGACCATGAACCTTATTAACCTGTCACAATTTGTATTAATAAAGAGTGTTATTCTGTAAACTGTTAAAGTGAGTCCTTTACAGGTGCTAACAGTTGCTGGCGGTGGATAACACTTTGCCAAGGTTCGCTGAGGGGTCTCCATTCTGTTGGCTGAGCCTCCCCTGACAAGGGCAATCAAATCACCCTCCAACCTTGTGAATCTGTTAGTGAAGGGTCCCCTGATGGGATGCTGACAAACTGTCGGACACCAGGGTCTTGACTTTCCTGGGGGCACTAACATGCAAAAATCTAAACTCCCCCCTTTCACGTGACAATAGCCTATATTTTTCTTCTGTGCATGGAAGATTTCATAAAGCAATCCCTCACTGCCATTCATTCCCTTCTGCTTTTCCACTCTACTTCTTTAATGAAAAGTCAGTTTTCCTTATCAGACATTACCTACATGAATGAAAAGGCCTTTACCAAAGAACCCTAATAAAAGGGAAATGTAGGGAGAGATCAGGGGAGAATCCCAAAAACCAAATCATGTGTGTGTGCAGTCCCATTCCTTCATGGTCGATATTTTGTTTACCCTGATGTGATATGTGCTTTATGGGAGCTGTCAGTGACCACGGCTCAACAGAGGTGAGTGCTAGCAATAACAGGACAGCAATATCTGCAGGACAGAGAATTGCAGAGTTGTGTAGCATAATGGGACGAGGGATCTCCCAAGGACATAGGATTTGTTTGAAGATTTTGCAACAGATATTGCCTGCAGCAGGACATAAGGTTACGGATAAGCCTGGTGACGGGGAACCCTCTGGCAACGGCAACCAGAGGAATTGCTACCAGCCACCCCCCACCCCACCGCGTGCCACCATGGCATCCTCCCCTCTCTCCCACCCTTTGAGCTCCGCAGCGCCGGTGGCCAACATCAGTAAGGAGAAGCTGAACTCCAACCACGAAAACGAAAAAAACCCTTAAATACATGATGGGGGAATCTCGGCTGGACCGAGACCCTAAGATGGAATGAAAAGGTGACTGAAAATGGAGGTCTTAATCCTGACAACATATTGATGCACCTTGAGAGAGGAGAAAAACAGCAGGAGAAAGTTGTCCTGTGAAAATAAGAGTACTGTCCCATGAGAACAAGGATGCAGTCCCATGAGAACAAGGACTTATTTTGAACAGAGTGGCTGAGAAAAATATAAACATTAAAGGAAAACAAGAACAGATGTGCAGAGAGACTGTGAGAAAGTAGAACTAATAAAGTCCACCTATCAGCTGTGAGAATTGTGGTTTGTGTATTTGAGTTAACCTATCTGTGTAGAATACGTATGCCTAAAAACCTGTATTTAAAGAGCTGTAAAGGCAGCTCCACATCTGCTGTTTCTTTCCAATAAACTTTCTTGCTGGATATTTTGTGTAGCGGTCCGTTCCAACAGCGACAGCATGAAGAGTTTAAATGCATGAAGAATGAACACACAGCATTTGAACCATTGAATTTATTTGATAATTTAAGTGCCTATAACTTTGTACTGTAAATCTTGTTCTTGGTAACTTTAGAAAGGGAAGTTATTTATACAGCGTTTTGTGCTTTGATAAAAAAACCAAGAAACATCTAGTCCTAGATACATGAGTACAATTAGATACATGCACACACACATGCCATAGTCAAGATTTGAAGAAAAAAGCTAAGAATAATACTAAAATTGATGAAAAAATGTTAGAACTTCAGATTGATTAGTCAGATTATTTGTTGTCTTAAACTATGTACATGGAGATTGTTTTGATATGTGTTTAAATTTCCCTTGAAAATACAACTGATAGAAAACAATGTAACACACACACAAAAAAAATGGGACCGCTGCGTTTTATTCCTGGCAGCAGCCTGTGGGGAGGCATAGCCTCCCCTCACCTCCCCTTCTTCCCCCGCAACTGTTCAGAACTGTCTCTCCTAGCAGGGACTAGTGGGAGGGGCTAGATGAATGTTTTCAAATGGTTTTAGCTGGTTTGTGGAGAACACGTCTTCTTCCTTGCCAGCAGATAAATTTTAACAAGGAAAAGCACAATTGCCATTAACTTTAAATGTAATCTTATCACCTGTGCCTATCCCAGGTGAAAGAATTGTGTACTCTGTATTAAAAACCATACTCTTGAAACAAAAAAGAGGGAATATGACACCCCAGTAGGCAAAGCTGGATTTACTCTATTTTTTGAATTTGGATCAATAAGTATTGTACAAAAACCCACATGAAGATACCCAATGGCAAGGTCCTATCGAGTTGTTAGCATTAGGAAGGGGGTATGAATGTGTTTCATTACCCACGGGACCCCACTGGCTTCCAGCACATTTGGTAAAACCTTATCACGAGTTGGACGGACCTGACACGCAATCCGATTCTGCAGATGCAGAGGCTGTCCCTCGAGACTCCCAGAAGGAGACCGATGAATGATGACCAGCTCAAGCCCTGCCTGGATGTTACATTGGGAAGACACTATTCTAGGGATAATAAATTGTGTTGACTAACTCTTACTAACTGGCATAATGACTCAGTCATGGTGTGTGCCTCTTACCCATATGCCTTCTTGGCCTCACCTGACATTGTGATTAGTGTTACTAACAATACCTTTAACATCACTGTAAATGATCCTTATTATTTTAGTTGTATCACGAAACAAAACGCATCCACTCTCAATTTATCAATAATTCCCATGCACAGAAGAGCTGAACTGTGGCTCCCAGTGAACCTAACCAGAAGCTGGGAGGATGATGCAGGACACAGTAAATTAGTGAAACTATCAGTACAATCAAGAAATCAGACGAAAAGGTTCATTGGATGGCTAATTGCTTTTATCATCTCTGCAGTAATCTTGGCAGCTACCACAGCCACAGCTACTGCCACATTGGCCCATTCAGTACAGGCAGCACATACAGTGGCCAGCGTATTGATGCCTTAAGATAATCGGGAGCCAAAAAAGACTCACCAGGCAAATTTAGTATAGATAGAGAGCAGTTTCTTTAATGAAGGCCTTCAACCATGGGGAGTACAGATGCGTGCGCCCCACGTGTCCAGGGGTTCCACAAATTATGGTATTATCCATCCAATCCCAGATCTATCCATCCCCCAGATCCTCCCCAGGTCTGCCCCCAGCACAACCCTCTGGAAATTGATTCAGGGGTCCTAAGACCCCTTCTTCCTCATCTTCCTCTTCTTCACAGCACATACAGTCCTTGGAGCTCCTCCAAAGTTCCAGGTTTTGAAGATTGTTTTGTCTATTGGTGGTATCTTGTTGTTCAAGCCTGGGGTGCAATGTTCTTAAACAGAATGAAGGCCTGACTTGAGATGAGTCTAAACAAGCTAAAGAATTTAGAAAATTCAATATGAAATAGGGAGAAAGGGTTTAGTGTGTACTAACTATTGTTCTAAAGTGTGACAAATTATATAGCTACATTAAAATCTACATTTACTACACAACTACTTCTAAAATCTACAAAAAGCTAAAAATCAAAAAAATCCATAGGCATCAGGTAATATGTCATCATCAATAGCAGGTTTTTTAATAATTTGTCTGTTTTTAATATTTCAAGTCCTTTGGAAGCACATCAGAGAAACCCGAAGACAAGAAGCCCGGGTCTTGACCCTCTTTGCAATGAACTCCACGTGTCAAAACAAAAAAGGGGGAAATGTGGGAACAAACTAAGCCAGCCTGCACCTGCGTTCAGTTGATTAGAACCAAAAGGGAGTGTTTCCGGCCTTGGAGCTGAGAAGGAGTGTGTGAATCAAAACACTGAGTTTGCAAAAAGTCCTGGGAATTCTGATCAACTGAATGACAACACCAGGTGCTGTTTACCAAAGAACCCTAATAAAAAGGGAAATGCAGAGAGAGATTGGGGGAGAATCCCGAAAACCGAATTGTGTGTGTGTGCAGTCCCATTCCTTCATCGCCAATAGAGGCCTGTAGTCAGTGGTGGCCCCCAGGGTTCAATACTGGGTCCAGTCTTATTCAACCTTTTTATCAGTGACCTGGATAAAGGGTGTGCTGGTTTAAAAGTTAACCAGCAGGGGAAACCAACCCAATTCAAAGGAGAGATTACAAATCAGAATAACAATTTAATAAAATAATACAATAAGTAC
>NW_020885005.1:805632-927152 GCF_003945725.1 Corapipo altera | reverse complement strand
AAAACCTGCTGGTGGGAGAGCTGCTGCAGTCCGGCCAAAGTGGTCATTGCAGTTCAGTTAAGGGTGGTGGTCTCAGTCCAACTGAGAGCGGTGAGTTGCAGTCTGGTTGAGAGCGGTGAGCTGCAGTCCTCCTCTGGATCCCACGAGAGGTGGAAAGGTTCTGAAACTCCAGGTTTATATATTCTCCAGCTCAGGCAGCAATGTTTAGTCCCTCCCTCAGAGCAGGGAATTGCATAAAAGGATGCTCAATCCTTCCCTCCCCCAGAGCGGGGAATTCCATAAAAGGGTGTAAGGGTGCTCAGTCAGGGAATTCCACAAAAGGGCATGAGGACAGGAGTATGGGGGGGAGGCCACCTTGCAGGCCTCTACTGACAACAGTTTCTGGGAAATGGCATGGAGGGCTATAGAATACACAGTTTTGGGCTACACCCATCCAATGATGAATCAGTCCCAGCTGTTCTAACTAGGACAAAGGGATAGAATGGACCCTCAGCAAGTTTGCTGATGTTTCAAAACTGGGGGGAGTGGCTGATACACCTGAAAGCTGTGCTGCCATTCATCAGGACCTTGATAGGTTGGAGAATTGGGCAGAGAGAAACCTAATGAGGTTCAACTAGGGCAAGTGTAGGGTCCTGCACCTGGAGAGGAATAACCCCAAGTACCAGGACAGGTTGGGGACTGACCTACTAGAGAGCAACTCTGAGGAGAAGAACCTGGGAGTCTTGGTGGATGACAAGTTGACCATGGGCAGGCAGTGTGCCCTTGCAGACAGGAGGGCCAATGGGATCCTGGGGTGCATCAGGAAGAGCATGGACATCAGGTTAAGGGAGGTGATCCTCCTCCTCTACTCAGCCCTAGTGAGGACCCATCTGGAGTGCTGTGTCCAGTTCTGGGCTCCTCAGTACAAGAAAGACAAGGAGCTACTGGAGAGGATCCAGCAGAGGCCACAAAGATGATTAGGGGTCTGGAGCATCTCTCTTATGAGGAGAGACTGCAGAAGCTGGACCTGTTTAGTCAGGAGAAGACTGAGAGGGGAAAAGTTTTGTTTCCTATTTTTTCAGGCCACAGTGAGCCAGGAGAATCATAGAATCATAGAATCAACCAGGTTGGAAAAGACCTCTGAGAACATTAAGTCCAACCCTTGATCCACTACCACCGTGGTTACTAGACCATGGCACTAAGTGCCACATCCAGTCTTGTCTTAAAAACCTCCAGGTATGGAGAATCCACCACTTCCCTGGGCAGCCCATTCCAATACCTGATTACCCTCTCTGTAAACAATTGCTTCCTAATATCCAACCTAAACCTCCCCTGGCAGAGCTTAAGACCATGCCCTCTTGTCTTACTGATATCTGCCTGGGAGAAGAGACCAACCCCCACCTGGCTACAACCTCCTTTCAGGTAGTTGTAGAGAGTGATGAGGTCTCCCCTGAGCCTCCTCTTCTCCATGCTAAACAACCCCAGTTCCCTCAGCCTCTCCTCATAGGACTTGTGCTCGAGTCCCTTCACCAGCCTTGTTGCTCTTCTCTGGACCTTCTCCAGCACCTCAATATCCTTCCTGAACTGACGTAGTACTCCAGGTGTGGCCTCATCAGTGCTGAGTACAGGGACAGAATCACTTCCCTGGTCCTACTGGCCACACTGTTCCTGATACAGGCCAAGATGCCATTGGCCTTCTTGGCCACCTGGGCACACTGCTGGCTCATGTTCAGCTTCCTGTCAATCCTAACTCCCAGGTCCTTTTCTGCCTGGCTGCTCTCCAGCCACTCTGTGCCCAACCTGTAGCGCTGCATGGGGTTGTTGTGGCCCAAGTGCAGGACCCAGCACTTGACCTTGTTGAATCTCATCCCGTTGGAATCAGCTCAACTCTCCAGTCTGTCCAGGTCCCTCCTGCCTTCCAGCTGATCAACACTCCCCTTCAGCTTAGTGTCATCTGCAAATTTGCTAATGGTAGACTCAATCCCCTCATCTAAATCATCAATAAAGACATTTAACAGAACTGGGCCCAACACTGATCCCTGGGGGACACCACTAGTGACCGGCCGCCAACTGGATACAGCACCGTTCACCACCACTCTCTGGGCCCGGCCCTCCAGCCAGTTCCTAACCCAGCACAGAGTGCCCTGTCCAAGCCATGGGCTGCCAACTTTTTCAGGAGAATGCTATGGGAGACGGTGTCAAAGGCTTTGCTGAAGTCCAGGTAGACTACATCCACAGCCTTCCCCTCATCCACCAGGCGGGTCACCTCATCATAAAAGGAGGTTGGTCAGACAGGACCTGCCCTTCCTAAACCCATGCTGGCTGGGTCTGATCCCTTGTCCATCCTGTAGGTGCTGTGTGATTGCACTGAGGATGATCTGCTCCATAACCTTGCCAGGCACTGAGGTCAGGTTGATGGGCCTGTAGTTTCCCAGGTCCTCCTTCCGGTCCTTTTTGTGGATTGGCATGACATTTGCCAACTTCCAATCATCTGGGATCTCCCCAGTGAACCAGGACTGTTGGTCGATGATGGAGAGTGGCTTGGTGAACTCTTCCACTAGCTCCCTCATCATCCTAGGATGGATCCCATCTAGTCCCATAGACTTGTGGGGATCCAAGTGGCTCAGCAGGTTGCTAACTGTTTCCTCCTGGATTACAGGGGGCTATTCATCTTATCTCTGCCTACAAGCTCCAGAAGCCAGTTGTCCTCAGGACAACCTGTCTTACTGTTGAAAACTGAGGTAAAGAAAGTGTTAAGTACCTCAACCTTTTGCTCATCTTTGATAACTATGTCCCCCCCCCATGTCCAATAAAGAACGGAGGTTTTCCTTGCCCCTCCTTTTGCTATTGATGTATTTGTAGAAAGACTTTTTGTTATCCTTAACAGAAGTGGCAAGATTGAGTTCAAATTGTGCCTTTGTCTCTCCAATTTTCTTTCTACGTGACCTAATTACATTCCTAAACTCTTCATGAGTAACCAGTCCTTTTTTCCATAATTGGTAGGCTGTCTTTTTTACGCTAATTTCCTTCAAAATCTCCCTGTTCAACCAGACCGGTTGTCTTCCCCGCTGGCTTGCCTTTTGGCACACTGGGACAGCCTACTCCTGTGCCTTCAAGACTTGCTTCTTGAAGCATGTACATCCCTCCTGGACCCCTTTGTTTTCAAGGGTTGTTTCCCAGGGTACACTCTGAACTAGTCTTCTGAATAGGCCAAAATCTGCCCTCCAGAAGTCCAGCGTAGAGGTTTTATTGATGGCTCTCCTTGCATCCCTGAGTATTGAAAACTCTATTATTTCATGGTCACTGTACCCCAGACAGTCTCTGACCACTACGTCTCTCACCAGCCCCTCTCTGTGAACAGCAGGTCTAGCAGGGTCCCATCCCTGATAGGCTCATTTACCAACTGGAGCAGGAAATTATCCTCTATATGCTCTAGGAATCTCCTAGACTACCTCTTCTCCACTGTGTGGAGTTCCCAGCAGACATCCGGCAGGTTAAAGTCACCCATGAGAACAAGGGCTGGTGATCTTGAGACATCTGCCAGCTGTTTGTAGAATAATTCATCACCCTCATCATCCTGATTGGGTGGTCTGTAACAGACTCCCACCAGGATGTCAGCCTTGTTGGCCTTCCCCCTTTTTTTGATCCACAGGCACTCAACCTTACTGTTACTGACTTCAAGTTCTACAGAGTCAAGAGACTCTCTAACATACAGAGACACCCCTCCACCTCTCCTACCTTGTCTGTCTCTTCTGAAGAGTTTGTTGCCACCCATGGCAGCACTCCAGTCATGCGAGTCATCCCACCATGTTTCCGTGATGGCAACTACATCATAGCTTTCCTGATGCACAATGTCTTCCAGTTCCTCTTGTTTGTTACCCAGACTATATGCGTTGGTGTACATGCACTTCAGCTGGGCTGCTGATTTCACTCTTAACTTGGGCTTTCCACCCTTAGGTTCATCTCTGGAGAGCCTGGTTTCAATCCCTTCCCCCTTCAAACCTAGTTTAAAGCCCTCCTGGTCAACCCCTCCAACTTATGGGCTAGAGTCCTTTTGCCCTTCCTAGATAGATGAAGTCCATCTGATTTGAGGAGACTAGGTACCATGGAATTTGGCCCATGGTCAAAAAACCCAAAATTCTGCCAATCCTTTAGCCACCTATTAATAAGATGGGCTTTCCTACTCCTCTCCTCATTCATCCCTGCTACTGCAGGAACTGAGGCGAACATCACCTGTCCTCCTGTCCTATTAACTAATAGACCCAGCGCCTTGAAATCCTTTTTAATGGCCCTGGTACTTCTTCCATTAATGTCATTGCTGCCAGCCTGGACTACCAACAGTGGATAATAATCTGAGGGCTGAATTAGCTCAGGGAGTCTCCTACTAATATCCCTCACCCGGGCCCTGGGAAGGCAGCAGACCTCCCTATGGGATGGGTCTGGTCGACACATAGGGCCCTCAGTTCCCCTCAAAAGGGAGTCACCAACTACAACTACCATTCTTTTTTTCTTTATAACTGTGGTTGTAATCTGTCTGGTAGATGGGATGCAACCAGGAGACCCTCCAGACAGATCTTCCTCCTGACTGTCCTCTACCTGACTCTCTGGGTCCAGGGCCTCATATCTCTTCTTTGAGGGCACCCAGGGAGGTGATGGGAGTCCGGAGGGGATTCTTTTACCTCTCCAATCAGGGACCTGTTTTCATTCCCCACCATCTA
Source organism: Corapipo altera (assembly GCF_003945725.1). Lineage (NCBI taxonomy): Eukaryota > Metazoa > Chordata > Aves > Passeriformes > Pipridae > Corapipo > Corapipo altera. The sequence goes on along the minus strand of NW_020885005.1, from coordinate 922,455 downwards.
CTTGGTTTGCTCCATCTGCCTGATGACAGGAGAGGGAGGGCTTCACCATCTTCTGCTGGACTTCTTTTGGGGTCAAAAGGGTATGACTTCACTGGTCAATTTCACTTTCCCTAATGCTTCTTAGCCTCTCTACCTCTTCCTTGAACTCTGCCACTAGGCACAGCAAATCATTCACCTGCTTGCATTGTACACAGATGCCACTCACACTGTCCTCAGGTACTAACGCCAGGCTCAAACACTCTGCGCAGCCAGAGACCTGAACAGCTGTGTCCTTCTTGAGGTGTTCCGTCTGTGTTAACACACCCCTTGTGATAACAGTAGCAATGGTTTTCACTTTTTTGGAAACCATTGCTGGTTGTGCCCTTCCTGCTTGCCTTACTAACTGATGTGCCATGTCCCTGTTGCCCACTCCTGTTCACCGTGCTTCGGGTCACTTGTGCTCCCAGCACAAATCCTTCTTGGTTGAGCTCGGCTCCGTCCCCTAGTCAGCTGATTTGCCTCCCAGGGTAGCTCCAGCAGTTGACCTTGTTGAACCTCATGAGGTTCACATGGGCCCAGCTCTCAAGTCTATCAAGGTCCCTCTGCATGGAATCCCTTCCCTCCAGTGTGTCGACTGTACCACACAGCTCAGTGTCTTTGGCAAACTTGCTGAGGGTGCCCTCAATCCCAATGTCTGTGTCACCGACAGAGATGTTCAACAGCACCAGTCCCAGTATCAACCCCTGAGGCTCTCCACAGAATCATAGAATGGGTCAGGTTGGAAGGGACCACAGTGGGTCATCTGGTCCAACCTCCCTGCTCAAGCAGGGTCATCCCAGAACACATGCCACAGGTTTGTGTCCAGGTAGTTCTGGAATATCTCCAGTGAGGGACACTCCACACCCTCTCTGGGCAATCTGTTCAGTGCTCAGTCTCTCACACAGGAAAGAAGTTCTTCCTCACGTGCAGATGGAACTTCTGCTGCACCAGTTTGTGCCCATTGCCTCTTGTCCTATCACTGGGCACCACCGAGCAGAGCCTGGTTGATCCTCTGACACCTCCCTGCAGATACTGACAGACATTGATGAGGTCCCCTCTCAGTCCTCTTTCCTTGAGGCTGAACAGGTCAAACTCTCTCAGTTTTTCCTCATAAGAGAGATGCTCCAGTCCCCTAATTGTCTTTGTAGCCCTCTGTTGGACCTGCTCCAGGAACTCCATGTCTCTCTTGTCCTGGGGAGCCCAGAACTGGACACAGCCCTCCCAATGTGCCTCACCAGGGCTGAGTAGAGGGGCAGGATCACCTCCCTGACCTGCTGGCAATGCTCTTCCTAATGCACACCAGGATCCCATTGGCCTTCTTGGCCCCCAGGGCACACTGTTGGCTCAGGGACAGCTCGTTGTCCACCAGGATCCTCAGGTCCTTCTCTGCAGAGCTGCTCTCCAGCAGGTAAGCCCCCAGCCTGTAGTGGTGCCTGGGGTTATTCATCCCAAGGTGCAGGACCCTTCACTTGCCTTTGTTGAACTTCAGATGGTTCTTCTCCCACCTTTCCAATCTGTCAAGGTCCTTCTAACGGGCAGCACAGCCCTCTGGGGTATCAACCATTTCTCCCAGCTTTGTGTTGTCAGTGAACTTGCTGAGGAGGCATCTACCCCTTTGTCCAAGTCAGTGATGAACAAGTTAAACAATACTGGACCCAGTATAGAACCTTGGGGGACACCACTAGTGAAAGCCTCCAACTAGACCCTGTGCCACTGATCATGATACTCTGGGATCTGCTGTTCAACCAGTTCTCAATCCACCTCATTGTCCACTTATCCAAACCACATTTCCTGAGTTTGCCCAGGATGATGTTATGAGAGACAGTGTTGAAAGCCTTGCTGCAGTCCAGGTAGACAGCATCAAGTGCTTTCCCCTCATCCCTCCAGGTAGTTTCATTGTAGAAGGCAATCAGCTTGGTCAAACATGATTTCCCTTTAGTGAATCCATGTTGACTACTCCCGATCACCTTCTTGTCCTCCATGTGGCTAGAGATGGTCTCCAGAATGAGATGCTCCATCACCCTTCCAGGGATTGAGGTGAACCTGACTGACCGGTAGTTCCCTGGGTCCTCCTTCTTGCCCTTTTTGAAGACTGGGGTGACATTTGCTTTCTTCCAGTCCTTTTGATCACCACAACCTTTCAAAGATGATTGTGAGTGACCTCGCTATGGTGTACGCCTGCTCTCTCAGAACTTGTGGGTGCATCCTGGCAGGACCCATGGACTTGTGGATGTCAAGTTTGGCCAGGTGTTCTCTAATCCAAACCTCCCTGACCAAGGACAGGTCTTCCTTCCACCATTCCTTTACCCTGGTCTCCTGGGTCAGAGATTCCCGAGGGTTGGTCTTGCCAGGGCAGATGGATGCAAAGAAGGCATTCAGTAATTGCCTTCTCTGCGTCCTTTGTCACCAGGGTCCACATTATCATTAATCCTTAATTTTCCTTTTGTTGTTGATGTATTTGAAGAAGCCCTTCTTGCTGTCCTTGACATCCTTTACCAGATTTAATTCCAGGTGGGCCTTGACCTTACTTGTCTCATTTCTACTAGCTCTGACAACCTCCCTTTATTCATTCCATACGGTCTGACCCTGCTTCCATCTCCTGTGTATTTCCTGCTTACGCTTGATTAATGACAGGAGCCTGGAGGAAGTGATCCTTGAATATCAACCCCTCTTCCCTGCAAGAACTATTCCTGTGGGATTCTTCCAAGAAGGTCCCTGAAGAGGTTAAAGTTAGGTCTTCTGAAGTCCATGGTTACGATCTTACTTGCTGCCCTTCTTCTTCCTCGCCCAATACTGAACTCCACAATTTCATGGTCACTACAGCCAAGGTTGCCCCCAACCTTCACATCTCCAACAAGGTTTTCCCTGTTTGCTAGTACAAGGTCAAGCAACACATCATTCTTTGTGGGATCTTCAGCTACCTGTGTCAGGAAATTGTCATCAATGCTTTCCAGGAACCTTTTGGACTGTTTGTGCTTCGCTGTGTTGCTTCTCCAGCAGATGTCAGGATAGTGAATCTGAAAAATCGGTCCAAGAAACTGCTCAGAGACTTTTTTATCTTTAAACAGCAAGGTATTTGTTTATTCAAGGTTGGGAGCAAGCCAGTTCCCGTTGGACAAACTTGCTCAACTTGCAAGTGCAAAACTAAGCCATTTTATACACTTTAGATACATGATTACATCATTTATTATACATATTAATAAGTAGGTGAGTTTCTGGGCGGAGTCTTTCCAGGCATGCGCAGTCTTCTACTTTGGGGGTCTTCTCCTCAAGCCTTCATCCCTCTGGTGGTTGCCATGGACATCTTCCTCAATTTGACCTCTTCAATTACATGACCTAAATTCTTCAAGCTTGCAAAATCCTGGCTCTGGACCTTCTAGATCTTATTCAAACGTCTAGTTTACCTGATTTATTACTGTGTGTGTACTACTCCTATTCTTTGGTCCAGTGAGCAAAACAGAACATGATATTAACCAGTGCTCCTAAAATGTTCTTCTAGCAAAACAGGTATTGAGGTTTCTTAGCAGGTCAAGATATCTCAGTTAACTCTTTTAGGCCTGGTTCCTGTTTCAATAGCTAAAATCCCCCACAAGAACCAGGACCTGAGACTGCGAGGCTGCTTCAAGCTGTCTGTAGAAGGCCTCATCCACTTCTTCCTCCTGCTCAGGAGGCCTGGAGCAAACACCCACAACAGTGTCACTCTTACTAGTCTGCCCTTTAATCCTGACCCATAACCTCTCGACTCATCCTCACCAAGACAGATACATTCCAAGTGTTGCCTCATATAGAGGGCAACTCTACCACCATGCCTTCCTGGTTTATCTTTACTAAACAGCGTGTAGCCCTTCATGACAACATTCCAGTCATAAGAGCTGTCTCACCATGTCTCCGTAATCGCAATGAGATCAAAGCCCCGTGACTGCACACAGGTCCATCCATCAAATCCATGTCTCTCCAGTTCAGAGACAATGTCTTGTGAGACAATGTCAAATGCTTTGCATAAGCCCAAGTAGATGATGTCAGTTTCTCTTCCCTCATCCACCACCTTTGTAACCCCATCATAGAAAACCACCAAATTTGTCAGGTATGATTTGCCCTTAGTGAAGTCATGTTGGCTGACACCAATCTCCTCCTTATTTTCCATGTGCCTTAGCATAGTTTTTGGGAGGATCTGGTCCATGATTTTGACAGACACTGATGTGAGACTGACCATCCTGTAGTTCCCCAGGTCTTCCTTATTTCCCTTTTTAATAATGGGGGTTATATTTCCCCTTTTCCAGTCAGTGGGAACTTCAACAGAATGCCACAATGTCTCAAATAAAATGGGTAGTGGCTTAGCCTGTGGATGTATGTCATCAGATCCCATGGATTTGTGTACCTTTTTCCTTAAGAAATGTAACTAATGCTCTAAGTGCCAAATGTTGTGTACCATACAGTGCTTTGGTGCATGTAGGTCATGTCACTGTTAAAAGATGACAATTTTGGGAATAGTTTTAGTTTCTATAAATAGGAACCACTTGGAGGTCATAATTTTTTCTGTCTGACTGAGGTCCAAATCAGAAACAAATAATAACCAAAACATGCCATTGAGTTGAATTCTTTACACAGCATCCACGTCTCTAAGTAACTGATCGAGTGAAATCTGATTTTCTTTAACTAATTCCTTCTTATTAAGTCTGAAGAGGAATTAAGTGAATATTCATAGTGATTTCATGCCACTCGAATGCGTATTTGTTTCAGTTAAGTTATAATGTCACTGTGGTTGCATTCATTCCTCTTTTATGCTACCACCTGTAGCATCTAAATTTTTTAGACTTTTTCATCATTGCATTTCACTAGGAACTTTTATGCCCCCTTTCCTCTTAGTGGTTGAGTCCACATAAGGTGTGGACCACTGTTTTATGGCAGTGGTTCCTTATGGTAGAAAGGAAAGGCTGAAAACTTTGTGTGTTCTTTGCAAATGCTATCAGTTCAGTATGTTAAGTTCTATAGAAATGCCAGAAAAATAAATCACAGAATCACAGAATCACAGAATCACAGAATCACAGAATCTGCTGAGTTGAAAGGGATCCACACGGATCATTAAGTCCAACTCCTGGCCCTGCACAGGACCATCCCCAAGAGTCACACCATGTGCCTGAGAGTATTGTCCAAATGCTTCTTGAACTCTATTAGACTTGGTGCTTGACATAGGTTTACTTGTTCTAAAAAAAAACAGCTTGAAATTTTTTTCCCCTGCACCACTGTGAAAGTAAGATGTTGAACGAGAGAGGGGGAGGATGGTGGCTAGAGTGATTCACACACACAAAAGAACTGGTCGGCAGCCTCACATTCCAAGCTAATGGGCCTCAGAAGACTGGGGGGGGAGGTAAATTTGTTTTTTTTTCTCCTCGGGAAATGGCATCCTCACTTTACTTTTGCCCTGAATCAGGGAAGGTGTGCGTGTGTGGAGGGGCTCTGAAATTCATTTTGTTTTCAGCCGGGTCATCTGGCTGCCTTTGGCCCCAGTATGCCTCCATTCTTCTGCGCCCTGTTCTGCCCATGGCCCGGACCTGCTCAGATTTCATCAGAGAAGCCAGGGCCATCTCCGGAGGAACCTTTAAGGGAAAAGGCTGCCCCTTGTTCCTGTCTTGGCAGCAGCTTGTACCAGTCGACGAAGGGAGCAGAATCCCAGTCAGAGCCAGCTGCCGACAGCATGAGTCCATAGGAGGAACCCCCTTTTCCCCCTTTTCTCCTTCCCCTTCTTGGTGGGGGGGAATCTCCATTTCGTCTTCTCCCACACACCAAGGACCCCATGTGGCGACTGTCAAAGCCCAATAGCGTCCCCTGCTGGCCACCACAAGAGCAACTGCAGACTCTTCTCCTCCAGTGATCCAACAGCGCCCCCTGCTGATCGTGGTTAGAATTGCGCCAAAAGACAAAAAGTATTGAACTGTTTTTGGTGGGAACCTTGGGTACAGGATTATTGTTTGGGGTTTTTTTGTGTTCTTTTGTTGTTCTGCCAATATAGATATATCCTTTAAAAAAGGGTTGTTATCTTTTCTTTCTCCATATTTCCTCAATTGGAACCTCTTAATTTCGGATTTACAATTGCTTAGAGGGAGGAGCTTGGTCTTCCTCATAACTCATCCTCCTTAGTAAAACACTTCAGTCTCATTAAACTGAGACAATGCTGTCACCTCTTCCAGTCACGAGGAAGTTGTGGACTGAGATGAGGTCTCCCTCAGTCTCCTCTTCTCGAGGCTGAACAGACCAAGTGCCCTCAGTCAACTCCTCATACAGCATCCCCTCAAGGCCCTTCACCATCTTCATTGCCCTCCTTTGGACGCTCTCAAAGAACTTAATGTCTTTCTTATATTGTGGTGCCCAAAACTTCACATAATATTCAAGGTGAGGCTGCCCCAGAGCAGAGTAGAGCGGGACAATCCCCTCCCTCAACTGACTGGCAATGGTGTGCCTGATACCACCCAGGACACAGTTGGCCCTCCTGCCTCCCAGGGCAAACTGCTGACTCATATTCAACTTGCCATCAACCAGGACCCCCAGGTCCCTTTCCACGGCACTGTTCTCCAGCATCTCGTTCCACAGTCTGTCTATACATCCAGGGTTGCCCCATCCCAGGTGCAGAATCCGGCACTTTCCCTTATTGTAATTCATATCGTTGGTGATTGCCCAGAATTCTCATTTGTCGAGGTCTCTCTGCAGGGCCTCTCTGCCTTCGAGGGAGTCAACAGTTCCTCCCAGTTTTGTATCATCTGCAAACTTGCTTAGTATCCCTTCCAGTCCTGTGTCCAAGCAGTTTATGGAGATGTTAAAGAGCACAGGGCCTAAGATGGAGCCCTGCAGAACCCCACTAGTTACGGGTCACCAGTCTGATGTTATCCATTCACTATTACCCTCTGTGCTTGACCCATGAGTCAATTGCTCACCCCACCACATGATGTGTTTATCCATCTGTGGGCTGGACAGTTTGTCCAGGAGGATCCTGGGAGAGACAGTATCAAAAGCTTTATTGAAATCCAAAAAGATTACCTCAACTGGTTTCCCTTGACATATACTCCTGGGAATTAAAACTGAACTATTGGTATAGTTAAGTCATAGTTTCTTGATATATATATGAATACAAAATGACAAGCAAAAAAAATATTTTAAAGTGACAGTAAATTGTTCATTTACTTAAAAGTGTAATATACTCAAAAAGATACTGTAGTTGCTTTAGTAAATTACTTCAGTATTCTTTTATTGCACAGTTAAGTTTTTCAGATAACGGAGATAGGATCAGGTGCATTGATTAGGGTTATTACTCAGAGATCCAGCAACAGTCTCTGCAATCAACATAAATTGGTGATTAACAGGATCATTTATTTGGAAGCATATGGAACATGAAACCATGGGGATAGTTAAAAGATGTGCAAGTGCAGACTGTATTTTGCCTTTTACAGTTTCCATGAATATTATTTTACTGTAAATACTTTTTTCCACCTCCTTTCAAATCATAATTTTTGGTGAGTGTGTGCATTGTCCATGTCCAGTAATAGCTTTGAAGGATGATAATTCAATGGTGGATTTATCAGTGGGGAGAAAATCAAAATGTTCAGCCTTTTGTCTGTGTGGTGAGTTGTTAGATCACTTCCCACAGTATGTGTAGTGGTTTGAACCAGGTTTTCCCCCTGAAGCTAAGAAAGTGGTAACCCCCAGGGGGTGGTGACCCTTGAAGTTTTGAAGTTTTAGCCAGAGTGCTTCTGCAAAATATAAACATATCACAACCAAACGGAAGAGAAAGTTAGTTGTAGTTTGGTGTAGAAGAAGGTAGCCATGTTGTGAGTGCCACGAGGAAGGGGGCTCGGGTCCCCTTGGGGCCTCTGGCCCCCCAGCCCCGGCTGGGGGGGCTACAGAGACTTGGAACAGTTTTAAACCGGACTATGTGTCTGTAGCTATAAGCCGGGAGATGTTTCTTCACTGTGAGCAGCAGCAGCAGCAGCGGCAGAACTGCACTGACCGGAGCGGTGGCAGAGAGTCAGAAAAGATAAGAAGCGGCAGAGGCATTACAGCCAAGCAGGAGAGACACAGAGATGTCTAATGGAGAAAGAAAGAGAGACAGCAGCTGAGAGACAGAGTTTTGGGGGTAGGAACTGAACCAGACCTCCCAAAACCCCTTTGAGACCCCTCTTGAGTTGGAGTAGCGGACTCCTACTGGATGGAAGTCCTAAAATGCAACATGCAGCACCGGAGAGAGAGGAGTTGAAAAGTTCAAAGACGTCCCGGAGCCAGACGGGATGGTCAGAAGGAATGCAGAGGGGGGTTGACCTTGAGCCCCCCCCTCCACTGCTGCCAAGGTGGTAGCCTGAGGCAGAGAACAGGAGCTCTGCAAAGGGGAATTTGAATCCCCTGAGGAAGGGACTTTCACGAAGATGCCCCTGCATTTCGTGATATGCCTGTGGTGAAGCGAGTTTTGTCCCTGCTGGCAGTCCACAGGTGAGGCCTTCGCTTGGAGTCGAAGGAGAGCCAAGAGGGGTGAAAGGAGACCCCCTTGTGTCTTGAAGACCCTCGTTTGGAGACGACGGGTCAAGGGGCTTGGAGATCCCCTTGTGTGTATTGAAAAGAGATCCAGCTACAACAATCCAGTTAGAGTTGCTGTATAAAGGACAGATGACTGCTGCCTTAGAGATATTGCTGTTCTGAAGAAGGGATCTGTCCTTCTTCCCTCCTGGACTTTTATTTGGAGGGGAGAAGAGATTTGATCCATTGTAAATACTTATGTCATGGTAGAGATAGTTGAGATCGTGTGTATAATGTATTGTAATATTTATTTGTACAGTCATTGTAATATATTCCCTTTCCCCATTTTGAGTCTCGTGTTTTGTCTGGGAAAAAACCATCTCACATTGGGTTGAGATGTGGGAGGGGGTTTGGACTAGGGAATTGGATTTTGGGGATCTCAAACCATGACAGTATGACACAGCTTGTGGCATTATACATGACATAAACCCACTTCATGAATATGTATATATTACTGTGTCCCAGTGTGAAAAATGTGTTATATTAGTCGGTCTGCTAATAAGTAAACCTTGTTGCATGATTGGGAATTAAATATTGAAATGTATTTTATATTGTTTTACCATGACACAAAATACAAGGAAGTAGGTTGGAACATCTCTGCCCTTAATGTCTAACAGTATTTGTTGTCTCTTCTCCACTGTCTTTGTTCAACTTTTCTAAACCTCTCCTCATCTCCCCCTCGCCTTTCTCTGCCACCGCATGCTGCCTGTCTGCCACCAGAGACTGAAACTCTTCTGGCCAGGAGAGAACTGAGACTCACATGCGTGAGTTATACCTTATCCTTTTGTGAGAAATGTCTTGTTATTTAATTTAGAAAGATTCAATTACCTGTGAAATAAGGGAACTGTAACGACAAAGAAAGTTTTATTTGCAGTGCACGTTGGGTCCACCTCACATCGATCTTCCGGGGAGGAAAGACCCTTTGCATTTAAATTTCGTGCATTTTTTAGTTTTACAAAATCCCACCCTTTCAGGTGAGTTTAATATATTCATTTTTGCCTAAAAAGGTTTTTTTCTCTGAAAAGGGGAACATTCCTCTCCTCCTGATTGGCTGCAAGGTATCCCCTGTCAAAATGATGGATCCTCCTTTGTTCTCAGCCCATGGGGAGAGCCCCCTATGGCCAAATGGTCAAAAAGGTTTTCATTTTTAGGAGTTTTATATTTGTCTAAAAATTCCCTATCCCGGTCGCAAGGAGTCCTGGCACCAGGCCCAAATGGGACTGGGTACCTTACAGCTTCACGATACGTCTATAAGTTTTCTAAAAATTTGTTTGTAATAAAAACTGTATTTTTATTTCTCATACTTTTACCCTTACCATATTTCTGAGGGCCGAAAGGTGCTGCTTTCCGAGGATTGGAATCCTGCATTTTGACTCTGCACAGTCTGGGACATGGCTAAAACGTGAGCAGCAAAGCCACACATCCTGACTGCATTCCAGGGAACTAAGCTGCTAAGACACCACCCCCCCCTCCCCACCCCCCCACCCCCCCCCCCCCCCCACTCCCCCCTCCCCACACACCCCCCACCCCCCCACCCCCCCGCAGCTAAAGAGATAACATCGAAAAGTGGCAGAGAAAGAAAAAAAGAAGGCATAAACTGCTCCTTCCCCCTCCCCCTCATCTTAACAGTAAGGTAGTTTGGTGGTAACTTTCCTATGCTTCTAGAAGTAATCTTAGGTTTTTCCAACTTTTTCTTATTTTTTCCCCTTTCTCTTTGCATCTCTTACAATTAATAAAATAAAAAGATCGTGTTTTGGTATCAACAGATAACTTTGAATTTTAATTTTGCTCAGGGAATATTTGAACCTGAAGTTCTTTCTGCAACATTTAAGCAGATTGTAACAGACATACAGAACAATTACAATTTGAAGACAAATGTGCTTTGCCCACAATATATTAATTTTTTACTATATACCATTATCTAGTGGATTTGCATTTTAATGTCAGAAAATAATAATATTTTGACAACGGACAGTAGTCTTATTTAAAATAGCACTGTACAGAAAAGGCACCAAAGCTAATTCATAGACTATTAAAAAATTAATTGTATATTACATCTTAGGCAACGCAGAATCACAGAGTTATCAATGCCATGTCAGTTCTTATTGCATTGTGTTAAATAGAGATCCAGGGCATTCCCAAGAGTGGACATTATTAAACAAGCATATACTTTCTCCATACAACGATAGTAATGTATTATCACTAAGTTACATAAGAAGACATGTAATAAACACAGAGGATATAATCTACATCTTTACCTGTTCTCTCCTTTTCTTTCCCTTTTTTCTGAGTAACAACTTTTTGCATAATGATATGTCATATTTGCTTGCATAATGTTATAAAACATTGTACATTAAAAATTAGCTCAGTTTTACCATCTAAAAGAAATGGAATAATTTTGATTATCTTTGTCATGTCACGTCAAGCCTGCGCAATGGATTTTTAGGTGAGATGCAGTATGCGCGGAACTGAACCCACTCTTTAATCTTGAGGTTCATCTGCCAGGGCCGAGCAAGCTTGGACGGTGGCAGCGAGATCCTCAGGACGTAGGTTTAATTAGAGTGACCTTCTCTTAGATGGATGGCCTTACAGGGCTAAGCGAGCTCCATCTGCCTGGGTTTGAGATTAGAGTTGTCCTTCTCTTAGGATGACTGCCAGAAGGCTAATGAGCTCATCCTGCCCATAGATTTATTGTATCCGACCCTGCTGTTTTGACCTGTCTGGCATGGGCGACCCTACCAAAGGCATGTACCACCGCCAGCATAGCTCGCAACCACACAGGGACACACAGGCTACGTTCCTGTTAGAATGGTTTGGGCAAGTCTTTAATTTCCTGCTTTACTATCACCTATTTATATACAATCATAAGGAGATACCCAAGGAACAGCCCTTTGTCCTGCCCACCCTTTCAGGACGTAACAAAGCAAAGCAAACTTATCCGGAACATGCTGAACCTGGGCAGTAGCAGCAGATGAGCCAAAAACAAACAGACAAACAAACTGACCAACCGTTCTGGCCCTTGTACCCATCCAAGGTTATGGTGCTTTTCAAGAACCCAGTTTGGCAGGGACCCCCATCACTCTAAAGGAACCCCACTATTCTCCCTGACCATGTCCTTCCTCCACTGTGTTACCAAGTGCGGGGTTTGGCTCCCGGGCTGGTCCGGGGTTCCCCCTACATGCCGAGGGAAGTGAGGGGGTCGGGGGGGGGCGGGCTAAGTGCGGGGCTTGGCTCCCGGGCTGGTCCGGGGTCCCCCCTACGTGCCGCGCGCGTAGAGCGCGCGCGGTTTAGTCCCAAGGTGCAGTCGCAGCAGGAGAGGGGAGAGAGAAAGTGGGGGAGCTTTGCCAGCAGTTGTTACACACCCATGGAGGAGGATAGAGCAGCTTCGGAGCACACAGAGGTTTGCCGTTTCAGGTCTGGAGGGGAAGGGGGAGGCGTGGTACAGGGGAAGGGGATGGGGAAGAGAGGGGAGGGGTATCGAACAGGCCATAGGGGTCTTCTGATTGACGGGGGGGAAAGCGGGGCACTCCTGTATGAAGTGTCACAGGTGTGCAGTGCACCTGCAGATACTTGGTAACACAGTGGAGGATTATCTTTATAAACTGTCAAAACTGAAATACGTCATGTAGTTTTCTAAAACAAAATTTGGCCTCAGAAACCTGTAGTGAAATCTTCTGTTAAGATGGATTTTGGGTTTTGTTCATTGGCAAAGCTACATTAATTTTCCCTAAAGTAGACCCAGTTCTTACCGAAACACTGACAACCTGTGATGCTCTGGGTAATACTGATTTTGATCAGCTTCTGGCTGTAAATGAACCAGAAATTTGTTAGTGCCATACCTGTCATGGAGCCTCTGCATCATCGCTTTATCTTCCATCAAGGGAGGGTTAAATGTGTAGTCATATTGGGTTTGTGTGCCAAGGTTTTGGTTGTGGGAAGGCTACAGGAGTGGCTTCTGTGAGAAGTCGCTGGAAGCTTCCCCCATGTCCAGCAAGCCAATGCCAGATAGCTCCAGGATGGACCCACTGCTGGCCAAGGCTGAGCCAATCAGCAACAGTAGTAACACCTCTGTGATAATATATGTAAGAAGGAAAAAAATATTATTGTGCAGAAGAAAATTGCAACCAGAGGAGTGAGAATATGTGAGAAAAACAACTATGAAGACACCAAGGTCAGTGAAGAAGGAGGGGCAGGAGGTGCTCCAGGTGCTGGAGCAGAGATTTCCCTACAGCCCATGGTGAAGACCATGGTGAGGCAGCTGTGCCCCTGCAGCCCATGGAGGTGTGATTCTTTGATTCTGTATAGAATGTCTTCTATAGGCTCCATCTCCCTCATAATCCCAATATGAGTGGGATAGAGAGAGAAGATGGGAAACCCCGAGACACAGAGGCATTTTTAAGGCACATATCAGGCTTGCGGGGAATAATAAGGGCTTAGGATATTTAAAAGAGGGCATGGGGAAAGGAATAGAGCATATGGAGCACACTAAAATCTAAAAGACACTTGGTAGTATGAAGGAGATCTCAGACTAACCCTATGGAAAATACAGCTTGAACAGGGAGAGTGCCAGAGCTCCTAGCAGACAATGAGGGTAGGAAAGGGCTCCTGACAAGATCCAGTATTCCGAAAATATGGAAATAGCAAATCTTCCCCTTACCATCTCAGTCTGTGTTGGTGGTTGGAGGAGGCTGTCATGTATTGCATTTGCATGGTAAGGTTTTGGTAGCGGGGAGGCTGCATGGGTGGCTTCTCTGAGAATCTCCTGGAAGCTTCTACTATGTCCAACAGAGTCAATGCCAGTCAGCTCCAAAATGGACCTGCTGCTGCCCAAGGCAAAGCCAATCAACGACGATAGTAACACCTCTGTGATAACACATTTAAGAAGGAACAGGAAAAGTTACTGTGTAGTGCCGACGCCTAAAATCTTTTCTGACACAGTTTTAAACTCTTTTACTGATGTTGGCTATTAATAAAGACAATCTGACTGCGTCACTAAAAATAGAGGTTTTATTCTTCCATCCTCCTCGTCCACCGCGAAATGGCGGAACGGCATGCAATGTTTACATTAAAGTATTTTTATCTCACCTAGCGTAGGAATTTTTAGGCTACAGGGAGGGAGGCATGCATGGATCTATTTAACATACTGTTACACACTTTTTCAAACTTATCCACACTATTAAAATTTTCTAACAACACACCGTCATTCTTAATTAAAAAATTAATACATATTTCATAAGTGGGGTTAACTAAAACAGTCTTTTCCTTCTCATTTTTAACTTTGGAAGCAAGCGTTCACCTCAGGTGTCCTTCCGCTGAAGTTAGCAGCTTCTTCTGTCACTCTCACAGAGTGCCCAAGGTCGTCTGATGGATTCCATCGCTATCTCTGAGGCCTCTTGCTGGGTAGCTGCCTCTGGCTCTCTAGCCTGAACACCTGTTTGGTTTCCCACAGTGCAGAAGCAATGGCAGCCAGAGAAGAGTAGAGTGAGAATATGTGAGAGGGACAACTCTGCAGACAACAAGGGCAGTGCAGAAGGAGGAACAGGAGGTGCTCCAGGCACTAAAGCCAAGATTCCCCTGCAGCCCATGGTGAAGACCATGGTGAGGCAACTGTGCCCCTGCTGCCCATGGAGGTTAACAGTGGAACAGAGATCCACCTGCAGCCCATTGAGGATCCTAAACCAAAGCAGGTGGATGCCTGAAAGAAGGCCATGACCCCATGGGAAGCCCATGCTGGAGCAGGGTCCTGGCAGGACCTGTGGACCCATGGAGAGAGGAGTCCATGCTGAAGCAACCTGTTCCTGAAAGACTGCACCACATGGAAAGGGACCCACACTGGAGAAGTCTGTAAAGAACTGTAGCCCATGGGAAGGATTCACATTGGAGAAGTTCATGGAGGACTGTCTCCCGTGGGAAGGACCCCACACTGGAGCAGGGAAAGGAGTCCTGTTTCTGAGGAGAAAGCAGCAACAGAAGAGATACGTGATGAACTGACTGTAACCCCCATTCCCATCTCCCTGTGCCACTGGTGGGGAGGAGGTAGAGAATTGGGGATAAAGCCTGGCGTCCTGGTTTCATCTGGGATAGAGTTCATTTCTTCTCGGTAGCTGGCACAGTGCTGTAGTTTGGATTCAGGATGACAATAATGCTGATAACACTGATGATAATGCTGATAATGTTTTGGTTGTTGCTGAGCAGTGCTTACCCTGAGTCAAGGGCTTTTCAGTGTCTCAGGTTCTACCAGGGAGGAGTCGCACAAGAAGCTGTGAGAGAGCATGGCCAGGACAGGTGACCCAAACTGGCCATAGGGATGTTCCACATCATAGAATGTCATGCCCAGTATATAAACTGGGAGAGTTACCTGGAAGAGGGGACAGTCGGGGTTCAGGGACGGGGTCTGGCATTGGCCAGTGCATGGTAAGCAACTGTATTGTACATCAATTGTTTTTCCTTGGGTTTTATATTTTAAAAAAATTGTTGTTATTATTATTCTATTTTACTTTGTTTCAGTTGTTAAACTGTTCTTAACCTACAAGTTTTACTTTTCATTCTCCTTCCCATTCCACTGGGGGGGGTGTGTGTGGGGGTGAACAAGCAGCTACAGGGTGTTTAGTTGCCAGTTGGGATTAAACCACAACACCTGGGAAGGAGGGAGGGGTAGGGGAAGGTATTTTTAAGATTTGTTTCACTTCTCATTTTGATAAATTCAATTAATTTTCCCCAAGTCGAGTCTGTTTTGACTGTGACAGTATCTGGTGAGTGATCTCTCCCTGTCTTAATTTTGACCCATGAGCCTTCTGTTATATTTTCTTTCCTCTGTCCAGTTCAGGAGGGGAGTGAAAGAGGAGCTTTGGTGAGCACCTGGCAGCCAGTCAAGGTCAAACCAACACAGTGACATACCTTCCTATATCATAAGAAGGGGACTGTGGGAAGGTGGTAAGATACCCTCCATTGCCTCAATTATGGAAGAAAAATTGTGTCCTGAACATGCTGGAAAGCCAACCTTCCTGCTCAGAGGTAGACAGGCATTTGACATTCTCACTTGAAAATAAAGGGAGAAAATTTAATTTGGGACACTGAATGCTTTTGGACACATCTCTAGCCTTATAGCTGCTTTTCTGACACTCCCCCTCACCAGATACTTCAATAAACTGAGAACTTTTTAGAATACATAACCTGGACTGCACTGTAGGTTCCCCCACCACCCTGTAGTCCCTGATAGTTCAGCTAAAGGGCTTTAGAGACATCATGCTGGAGACAGAGATGAGAGTTTTTAGTATCAACCAGTCAGTGAAGTCAACATAACAGTAACTTAAAAACCCCCCCATGTTTTGGTAGGGGTTTTGTTTATTTGGTCTGGGTTTTTTTAATTTTTTTTTCCTGGCAAGATGATGCCCTCCAGTTAATTGCATACTCCTTTCTGAAGCCAGAATATCAGAAGTACAAGGTGTTCCCTGAACTTGCTGAAATAAACATTATACATGGCCCCCTCTGGAGCATTTTCATCACAGTGAATCTCTGCTGTCAGTGCATGTGACTTACTACATAATTCATCTAAAAAGCTGTCCTGGCTCGCCAGTAGGGGGTGTGATGTTCGTTGTAAATTCTCGTCAGGCTGAACAAAGACACCAGACACGTGTCGGGGAACTCTTATGCTTTAATTGTACAGTCGCCTTAACTCTGGCAAACAGCCCACTGTTTAGACTGAAAAGTGCTGGCTAACAAGCCCTTAACTTTTACAACACATTTCAATAAGCTCCCAACTCCCACAACAAACTTCAGTAAGGAGTACAGGGTATAATATGATAGCTGCACTTTGCCCAGACACAGCAAGGGAGGAGAGAAATAAAGGCAGAAAAGGGAGAAAGAGAACAAAGAAGATCACCAGTCCTTAGATCCTGTGTTGGTTCTGCTGCATGGATGGTCCGTAGCTGGGGTAGTGAGACAAAGAAAGCAAAAGAAAAAGAGAGGAAAAAGAGGGGGGGGGGTGTCGCTGTAGTGTTGAGACGACCAAAGCGACACAGTCTTCTTCCAAAAGCAGAACAGGAGAGGGATAGATAGATCCTTTATTGTAACAAGTCACCGACATTTATAGCTCTTGGCATAACATACATGTTACACCACAATTGGTGCTTTTTTATAAACATACGTTGTCGGGGTTGACAGAGAACCTGTCAGCAGCCTGGCAATTAGTGACGAGGAATTTAAACAACTTTTAGGAAATATTTACTGTAATGCCGGACGGAACAAGCGTAATGCAGCCCAGACCAAAGGTCACCAATCAAAATGTGTATAATGTCACCAATAGCATGTCACAGCATGCACAGTGTCTTCAGTGTCACCAATAAGAGTGTGTGCAGTGTCTTCTGTATCACCAATTAAAGTGTATACAGTGTTTTATGCTTGAGACTTTTGACCAATTGTGTTGTGGCACGATAGTGTACAAAGAGTATAAAGAAACACTTGAGAGCAATAAACAGCTTCCTGATCACCTTACACCTGGACTACGTCTGATATCTGTGTCGTTTTGGCCGTTCCGACTTTATCAGCGACAATACGTCACGATTGGCTGCTTTGTAGCATGCTCACAATGATTCGGCATTTGTATACTCATAGTGACTAAGCTCTAGCAAGCTCACCGTGACTCAGGGTATCTGCCTCTATAGTCCTGTCTTCCTTCCGACAGACCTGCTGTTAACTCCAACAGAGGGGGACTGATCCACTTCCTTTTATAGTTAACCTGGTGCAACCTCTTATGTAAACGAGACTTTTCATGCCATTTTGTTCCCACATGCACAGCCACCCCTTTGAGTCCTCCAGGAAGTGAATCGTGAGGGGAGTGGGGGAACAACTGGAATTGAGCACGAGTCTCAAGGCAGAACAGGAAGTTGGCTCAGAACAGCACTGTCCCACCTCTGCAGGACCCTCTTTTCTGATCACACCTTTCCTGTCTCAACAGTCTGAATGTTTGAGACAAAATATGCTTATGCCTGGTCCTCCACACAAAAGCCCATAGAAACCAGCCCCTTTAGGGATTGTAGGTGTACTTGAAGGGCTCTGGATCCAAAGAGTAGTGTATGGATTGTGACTGTCTCAGTTCATATTCCTGATGTATTTGCTATATGGGCATATCTTTATCTAATATATTTGTTTTCCATCTTTGCTGTCTCAGGGTGAGAATATAGACACTATTCCAGGTCAGGTTATTATTTGCTCTGGACATATATGAGTTAATAAAAAGTGATCCTCTGGAGATATATTCAAAGTGAATCCTAAGATATGTCAAACAGTGTGTGCAACCTGACATATATCAAGTACAAGTAGCAGGTTTGGCTTCTGTACCATGGTACAATGCAGTGTTACCCAGGTGTAGCTGAGTTAAGTCTGAACTCTTAGGGGAAAATATATCACAGTGGATCTGACAGCCTAAGAGGGGCAAGGCTGCTATGGCTTTATGGAGATGTATTCCTAGCAGGCTATAAGATGATAGAAAGGCTACACAAAAGGAGAAAAAACTGCTGATGGTTTCCTGGAAAAAACCCAGCACCTGGGGAGACATTCCCAGAAACTGATAAGAGGATTAAACAAAGAAAGGAGTGATATGGAGATAACAAGGCCTTTTTTTTTACCCCTGCAAGCATCCTGCCAGATGGGAACACAGGAAAACGACCCTTGGGCCGATTTCATCTATCACTCCAAAATTAGTTTATTGACTATAGCCACTCAAACTGCCTAAGAAAAAAAGGTATAAAAAGAGATTGGACCTAAGCAAAAAGGGAGGAGAAGTTCCATCAGTTCTGCAGAGGTAACTGATGAGTTACCCTTTCTCCATCCAGAGTTACCCTTTCCCCTTCCACTTCTGGGGATGCCTGGAAGGTGAGATGCATGCTAATTACTTGCTTCTAAATAACTAGAGTTTACTTTTGCTTCATAGTATTCTTAGTATGTTGCTTTAAAGTCTTTTGCTTGTTTCTTCATAGTGTTTTTAGTGCTTTGCTTTAGAGTGTGTACTTAAGTCTTGCTTTATTATCATTACTACATAGTTTAAGTGTAATTTTTGCAGTTAGACCCTATTCCAGACACAATGAACCCCATAAATTGTCACAAATTTGTATTAATAAATGTGTTATTTCAGGAACTGTTAGAGTGAGTCTGATTTTAGGTGCTGACAGTTTCGTCGACAACAAAATAACTCATAGAAGAAACTCACTGAGGGGTTTTCCTATTGCTATTAAGTGCAGTCCCTATATATAAAAGGTATCAAATAGTGCCAGGAGGAACTGTTCTTCTTTGCCAATCACCTCTGAGGCAGCTTGTACTCCTTCATAAACTGCTAGGATCTTCTTCTTTGTTGGGGTGTAGTTGGCTTCAGATCCTCTGTAGCTTTGGTTCCAGAATCATCCAAGTGAACGGCCTCGGGTCTCACCAGGCACCTTTTGCCAGAGGCTCCAGGAAGGACCATTATCCCCAGCTGCAGAGTAGAGTACATTCTTCCCATCTGGTCCTGTCCTGACTGGCCCAAGGGCTACAGCATGGGCAATCTCCTGCTTGATCTGTTCAAATGCTTGCTGCTGTTTGGGACCCCAATGGAAATCATTCTTCTTTCGGGTTACTAGATAGAGAGGGCTTACAATTTGGCTGTACTCAGGGATGCCCATCCTCCAGAAACCTATGGCACCCAGAAAAGCTTGCATTTCCTTCTTGCTGGTCGGTGGGGCCATTGCTGTGATCTTACTGATGACTTCTGTCGGGATCTACCGACGTCCATCTTGCCACTTCACCCCTAGGAACTGGATCTCTTGGGCAGATCCCTTGACCTTACTCTTTTTGATGGCAAACACAGCTCCCAGGAGAATCTGGATGATTTTCTTTCCTTTCTCAGAAACCTCCTCTGCTGTGTCCCCCCATATGATGATGTAGTCAATGTACTGCAGGTGTTCTGGAGCCTCACCCTTCTCTAGTGTATCCTGGATCAGTCCATGGCAGATGGTGGGACTGTGTTTCCACCCCTGGAACAATCGTTTCCAGGTGTACTGCACGCCCCTCCAGGTGAAAACAAACTGCGACCTACACTCTGCTGCCAAGGGGATGGAGAAGAACGCATTTGCAATATCAATAGTGCAATGTCAAGAGTGGTGTACCACCTCGCTGCCTTGGCCTTCAGCTTGTACTGGAACTCCAACATGTCTGGCACAGCAACGCTCAGCGGCAGGGTAACTTCATTCAGGCCACGATAGTCCACAATCTCCATTCTCCATCAGACTTACACACAGGCCAGATGGGGCTGTTGAAGGGTGAATGGGTCTTGCTGATCACCCCTTGGCTCTCCAGCTCACGGATCATCTTATGGATGGGGATCACAGAGTCTCAGTTTGTTTGGTACTGCTGATGATGCACTATTGTAGCGGCAATTGGCACTTGCAGTTCCTCAGCCTTCAACAATCCCACAGCAGAAGGGTTCTCTGAGAGGCCAGGTAACGAATTCAACTGCTTAGCCACCTCTGTCTCCACAGCAACTATTCCAAAAGCCCATCTATGTCCCTTGGGGTCTTTGAAATACCCATTCCTGAGGTAGTCAATGCCCAGAATACATGGGGCATCTGGACCAGTCACAATGGGGTGTTTCTACCAGTCCTTCCTGGTCAAACTCACCTCAGCTTCCAACATGGTCAACTCTTGAGACCCTCCTGTCACTCCAGAAATGGAAATAGTCTCTGGTCCCACATGTCCTGATGGCATTAATGTACACTGAGAACCAGTATCAACCAAAGCCTGGTATTCTTGTGGGTCTGATGTGCCAGGCCATCGGATCCACACAGTCCAATAGACACGGTTCTCCTGTGCCTCTACCTGGCTAGAGGCAGGGCCCCTCTAGCACTGGTCTGTGTTGGGACCATCACAGTTCTTTCCCTGTGAATACATTTGGGATGTACCTTCTAGCGGGTCAGACCCTTGTCCATGAGATACCAGTACTGCACTTACTCTCGTGAGCTTCCCTTTTTCTCTCTCCTTCAACTCTTGTACTTGGGCTGCTAGGACATGGGTAAGTTTCCTGTCCCACTGTCTCATGTCTTCTCCATGATTGACTAGGAAATACCACAGCTCGGTTTGTGGGGTCTGTCCGCTCTCTCTAACTGGGGAACGTCTGGCTCTGACTTCAGAGGCTCTGGTTCTCTCTGGTGCCACATGGAAGCTGTTTTCCTTCATCTCCTCTCTAAGTTTTTTCTGTTCATCTTGTAATTCTGTAGTCAGTGCCTTGAGGTTCTCAACCATTGTCTCTAAAGTGGAGATATAGACCTGTAACAGGGTGTGGACCATGCTGTCACACATCCTGAGTTTATTTGTTACAGGGCTGTATTCATGCTTAATTAGATGCTGCTACCTTTGGTCTGTTTGGCCCAGCCACTTCTGAGAGTCTGTTCTTTTCCTGCCAAGTTATGAGAAAACTTCGTCCTCGAAGGAAGTATCTTGTATAAACTAGAATTAATTGTTACCTCACTATTGGTTGACAGCCCTCCAAGATGTAGTGGTTTTTAGCTTAGGCCTTCCTGGTAACCAGGTCGAAACTAGGGAAGTGGTCATTTCCCAGTATTCCATCTTATTTTTTACATAAACAATAGTATAAATAAGAAGGAGAAAGGAGGGTCTCCCCTCTTCTCTTCTGCTGGACTTGAAGGCAGCAGGTCCCTGCAGCCGATCTCGCTTATCTAGGAGTGAGACCTGCTGTGACCTATTGTTTTCCCAAATCCGGGAGAAGAGATTTTGGTGGAGTGCCTTTCTGCTTTCTCAAGGAAAGTATTAAGATTCTCTTTGTTTTCTAGCTCTCTATTAGCTGTGTATATCTGCATATATCTGTGTTTTTCTGGTTTAGTTTTGTGGTGTTGGGGCTCTCTTTTTTTATATGTATATAGTTCTGTAATTGTATATACATGTAAATATATTTATATTGCTTTAGTTCAGTTTCTTTCGGGTCCTTTGTTGGTTTTTTTTTCCCTTTTCCCTTTTCTCTCCTTTCCCCTGTGGGGGAGGGGGAGAGAGAAGACATTCTCTGTAAGTTTGGGGACTTGGCGCAGAGCCAAATCCAAATGTCTACAGATTAAATTTGGTGCGTTGGCTGGGAAACTTTTGGTTATCTTGGTTTGTTCTGGTACAGTGTCTGAGAAGGGAGCCAAGTTTGTGTAAACATAGCCCATTGTTTGAGAACACTACCGGGAGAGCTGCTAAGAGCAGTTTTGTTTATATAAACATACCTTTGTTTAGGATCAGAGAGAAAGAATATATATAAACAATGACCATTTTACTAATTTTTTCCGTGGTTTTAGGTATTTTCATACCTGTTCTGGGATACCCTGTAGGAGACCACTCAGATGGGCATGGGGTATACGAATTTTTCTCTTTCCTTGATTTTGGCATCAAAAGCCTGGTAACAGAGATCCCTAGGATTAGAATTGGCCCCAATCCTTACCTAAATTGTTTAGCAAAACTGCTATTATTGATGAAGGCAATGGAAGTGTTATTTAAAATTGGAAGGGTGGTGTCACACTGCTTTCCTTGTTGTAGGAAAGGCCGAACCCCGAGAGGAATCGCTGGAGCTTTGGGAAGGGTCTTGGAAAGGCCTTTTTCTGGATGGCAAGGAGCGTGGGTAAATTTTGGTAAATTGGTAGGGCATATGACACCTCCCATTACTTGGGACTTCACGCCAGAACAAGTGTTCGATCCTGACGAGATCGCACGTTGTTTAACGGAAGGGTGTTTTTCATACGAGGATCCGAATATGCAATTCTTTGGCTAGTGCTTATCGAGCTGCTGTTGACTACTCTCAGAAGGCTAAGGCTGAGACAGAAACTCAAACTATGCCACCTGAAACCAGTGATGTCCCTATTGAGTCCACAGAAATCGGGGTCCAAACGCAACTTGAAGTCAGCGCCGTCTCTACTAAGTCCACTGAAAGTGGGACTCAAACTCAACTTGAAGCCAACATGGCTTCTGCTAGTCCCACTGAAATTGGAATCCAAACTATGGATTTTATGGACATTGGAACCCAAACTATGACATCTAAAGTCAAGGCTATGACTGAGACAGGGACCCAAACTATAAACTCTGAAATCACTATTGCCCCTGTAGTGAAAAAGAAGACATGGATAAGGGAGGCTGCAGAACCTACAGACCCACCTCCGCGATTAGTAAGGGAAGAAGAAGAAGAAGAAGGAGCAAAAGGACCTATCCCATCCACGTCTCTAAGGGAAGAAGGGGCGGCTGCAAGAGAAGAAGGAGCAGCTTCAAGAGAAGGAGAGCATCCAAAAGAAAAAGGAGTGGGCCCAAGAGAAGAAGGGGTGGCAGAACAGATGGCCGGTGATTCACCAAAGAGAAAGCCGAAACCTGACTATGCTCTTCCTACATTGAAGGAATTGGAGGAAATGGAGAAGTGGCTAGGGCCTTTCCCTCAACATGAGAGAGAATTATTCCTACCTCCAATCCATAGGTCTGGGGGACAACACAGGAACCCATCCCCACGGCGCACTCGATCTCCACCTCCACATGAGAGATGCAGAGAGAAAGTGGAAGTGGTTCCACGTAGAAGAATCAGAAGGGAAATCTTGCGGGAAAGCGAAGTTATCGGGTCCATGACCCCATCAGAACTTCAAGATTTGTGGAGAGATTTTAGCTGCCAGCCTGGTGAACGAATTCTCACCTGGTTGCTACGATGCTGGGACAATGGGGCTAAAAGTCACCTATTAGAGGTTATGAAGTGCAGCAACTAGGATCTATTGCCAGAGATCATGAAATTAAACAAGAAGTTGGAAGAGAGAAATTTATGTGCAGTCTTTGGCTCCGGATCCTCTGTGCTGTGAGGGAAAGGTACCCATTTAAAGAAGATCTAATGAGTTCTCCTGAGGGGACAACCCCCTCAGTCTAGGCTAGACAAAGCTGTGTATGTCTTAAACTTTCTGACCTTCTCTGGTGACTGTCCTTATTCACCTTCTTTTCGACATTTCTCCTCTCTTTTGTCAACTCAACCACTGTCTGGCAAAGCTCCTGTGCAGATACGGGATCTTATCTCGGGTCAGTGGTCTGGTCCACATGAGTTGATAACTTGGGGAAGGGGATATGCTTGTGTCTCAACAGATGATGGCCCTCGCTGGGTACCTGCGCAGTGTGTGCGTCCTGCTGTTGGCTCTGGAGGTAGTCAGTGTGGTTCCTGATCTGTCAAAGTTCACTCCATGGAACAAGTGAAACGTCTGGGTGACACTAATGAAGGAACTGAACCAGACAACCTTTTGTGCATCGATGGCGTATCCGGAGCAGCCGTTTCACACCTGCCTTGTTGGTATCCCCCTGAACGACACGGAAGCATCTCTCCTGGTGCAAGATGTCGTCCAGCAGCGTAACTTCTTGAAAGAGGACTGTAATAATATACACAAATGTCTAGAACATACTGATAGTTGGACTGATGTGTTACCTGTTAGTGCTCCATTTCAAGAATTAGATATTTTAGGGTCACTATTTGCAGAGGGTTGTGTGTATTTTAATTATTGTAAGGGTTATAAAATAGAGCAGACACGTGGTGAATCTATAGTACAGGATGTGTCCCCTGAATCGTTTTTCTATAAAAATAGTTCCTTTTGGTGTCGGTATTTAGGTAGAAATCAGACTTGGAGTGCTCCAGCAGTGAGTGCACCTCGTTGACTCCCTACAGGAATGTTTCTTTTGTGTGGAGATAGAGCATGGCCAGGAATCCCTGCACAGCCAATAGGGGGACCTTGTACATTTGGAAGGTTGGGGTTGTTGACACCCGCTCACAGACTGCTACTTAATCACTCGTTGCTCCATCAACGAAGCCGCAGGGCAGTACACCTTAATGAACGGTGTAATGATAACATACTGCTCTGGAATTATGGACAGAGAGTGGCTGCTTCCGTAGTTCTCCCTTGGGCAGCTGCAGCTAAGGCCCTAAGCACTTTAAATCATATGGCCTGCTGGGTAGCGAAGCAAGTCAATAAAACTTCACAGGTATTGTACCAACTGGCCACTGATGTGAATTCTGTCTGACATGCAACATTACAAAATAGAGCAGCCATGGATTTCTTACTTCTAGTCCACGGATACGGGTGTCAAGACTTTGATGGGATGTGTTGTATGAATCTGTCAGATCATTCTACGTCTATTTATAGAAGCATTGCTGAGTTGCAGGCGGCAACTCAGAAGATCAAAGAAAGCACTGGGTTTTTTGGCCTAGAAGACTGGTTTGGCAGATGGGGAATACCTAGCTGGTTAACCTCACTTTTCAAAACGGTATGCTTGGTAGTGTTGATGGTTGTGGTTGTGTTACTAATGCTGCCGTGTTTAGTATCGCTCCTGCAAAGGGCCCTGCAGGATACGATGCGGGCAGTCTTTGTGGCACAATTACAGACAGGGGGAATTGTGGGGGGAGATGGCAGACCCATGGAACCCCCGGGCCCCCTGGAAGTAGAAGAGCTAGAAGCATTAAAGGGAGTAAGGCCATTCCCATGAGAGAAGTAAGAGATAACTGCACATTCCCATGGAGACAGCCCTAAGAGTTGGACAGTGCAAGGTCGAACTGTATAACAAACTGCAGGTGTTGCATTCCTGGGTGTTTTGCAGGAAAATGTTTATAGTATGTATGTATGGGAAAAGGGGAACTTGGCACCTAATAAAAAACTGCCTACTCAGTGTAGTGGGCAGACATCTCTTGTCTCGTTACCCTCGTGTGTGTTGTATGTCATTCTTCCCCCTTCAAGCCGAGGCCCGTCGACAGATACCCAGCGACATTCTCCGAGAAGGTGGACTACTGCAGAAGGCGGCATCCAGTACCTACGGGAATTGGCCATGCTGGAAATCATTTATTGTGACCAAGAATATTACCATTGGCTAGATCCAGAGAGTGTTCCTTGCACACAACCAATGGGAAGGAAAGTAAATAAAGGTGCCCCTGCATCATACGTTAACTGCCTTTTAACAGCATACCATCCAAGGATGACTGAACTGACTGTGGACTCAATGTGTGCCTGGATACAGAGTTTAGCAGAAAATATGGAAGACTCCTCACTCTCCCAGGCCAGCAAGCTAGATTTCAGAGAAAGCTCCGATCTCCGACACCAACCCCCCCCCACTATGGAGAGGCCTTATGAATACCCTGAATGTGAGAACTGCCGCAGAGATAGACCAGTGGAACAGTCTCGACCACAATCTTGATCTTGGTCCTGGTCCTACTCACAATCTCCTTCCTTCACATGTAGAAGGAGAGAAGGCCCAAAACGTAGATCATGTGGTGAACTGTAGTCCTATTTGCGTGACCAGGGAGAAAACATGAGCAAGTGGGATGGTCAACCTACTTCCAAACTCGAAGCCAGAGTGAGAGAACTAAGATGCAAGGAAGCTGATAAGAAAGTTGTCTACGTGGTAGATGCAGATGTCCTGGAAAGAGAACTGCGATCTCCAAGACGCAAGAAGACTAAGGTTCGTTTCTGGGATGATAAGAAGGCCTCCGATGGGCCAAAGCAAAGATCCGATGGTGAATGCTCTAACCAGAACCAATAGAGGGGCCCTGCCTTCTGCCAGGAGAAGGAGAGGGACGAGAAAGATAACAGTTTACTGGGCTGTGTGGGTTCGACGGCCTGGCACATCGGATCCTCAGAGATACCAAGCCTTAATAGATACTGGCACTCAGTGTACGTTAATGCCCTCAGGACATGTGGGACCAGAGACTATTTCCATTTCTGGGGTGACAGGAGGGTTTCAAGAGTTGTCAGTGGTAGAGGCCAAAATAAGTGTGACGGGAGACAATGGGAAAGGCATCCCATTGTGATGGGCCCAGAGGCTCCTTGCATTCTCGGCATTGATTACCTCAGAAGAGGATACTTCAAGGACCCGAAGGGGTACTGATGGGCTTTTGTTGTAACCACAGTGACTGAAGAGGAATCCAAATGATTATCTGCTCTGCCTTGCCTCTCAGAAGATCCTTCCATTGTGGGATTATTGTGAGTCGAATACCAGTAAGTGCCAAGAACCACCACAATAGTGAACAGATGACAGTACTGAACGAATCGAGATGCTGTGATCCCCATCCATAAGATGATCCGACAGTTGGAGAGCCAAGGGGTGGTCAGTAAAACTCACCCTTCAACAGCCCCATCTGACCTGTACGTAAATCTGATAGAGGATGAAGACTGACTGTGGACTATCATGGCTTGAATGAAGTCACGCTGCCATTGAGTGCCGTTGTGCCAGACATGTTGGAGCTCCAGTACGAACTGGAGTCCAAAACAACGAAGTGGTGCCACCATTGATATTGCAAATGCATTCTTCTCCATTCCCTTAGCAGCAGAGTGCAGGCCGCAGTTTACTTTCACGTGGAGGAGTGTGCAGTACACCTGGAACCGACTGCCCCGGGGGAGGAAACACAGTCCCACCATTTGTCATGGGCTGATTCAGGCTACACTAGAGAAGGGTGAAGCCCCAGAACATATACAATACATTGATGACATTATTGTATGGGGGGACACAGCAGAAGAAGTTTCCAAGAAAGGAAAGAAAATCATCCAAATTCTCCTCAAAACCGGTTTTGCCATCAAGAAGAGTAAGGTCAAGGGACCTGCCAGAGAGATCCAGTTCCTAAGGGTGAAATGGCAAGATGGACCTTGTCAGATTCCAACAGAAGTCATCAACAAGATCATAGCGATGGCTCCACCGACCAACAAGAAAGAGACACAAGCTTTTCTGGGGGCCATAGGCTTTTGGAGGATGCATATCCCTGAGTACAGCCAAATTGTGAACCCTCTTTACTTCGTGACCTATAAGAAGAATAATTTTCAATGGGGTCCCAAACAGCAGCAAGCTTTTAAGCAGATAAAGCACATGCTGTGGCTCTTGGACCAGTCAGGACAGGACCAGATGTGAAAAATGTACTTTATTCTGCAACTGGAGATAAAGGTCACTCTTGGAGCCTCTGGCAAAAGGTGCCTGGTGAGAGCGAGGACGACCACTCGGTTTCCGGAGCCAAAGCTACAGAGGTTCTGAAACCAACTACACCCCCAGGGAGAAGGAAATCCTAGCAGCATATGAAGGCATACAAGTAGCCTCAGAAGTGATTGGCACAGAAGCACAGTTCTTCCTGGCACCCTGACTACCAGTGCTGAGCTGGATGTTCAAGGGAAAGGTGCCCTCTACGCATGATGCCACCGATGCTATGTGGAGTAAGTGGATTGCTTTGATTACACAGCATGTCTGAATCGGAAACTTGAATTGCCCTGGAATTTTAGAGATTATAACAAATTGGCCTGAAGGTGGGAACTTCAGTCTGGCAGATGAGGAGGAAGAAGAGCAAATGAATCAAGCTGAAGAAGCTCCACCATACAATCAGCTACCAGAAGAAACGTGTTATGCCTTTTTCACGGATGGTTCTTGCCGTATTGTAGGGAAGAACTGAAAGTGGAAAGCAGCTGTTTGGAATCCCACCCAACGAGTGGCGGAAGCTACCAAAGGAAAAGGCGAATCGAGTCAGTTCGCAGAACTCAAAGCCGTCCAGTTGGCCCCGGACATCGCAGAACGAGAAGGATGACCAAAGCTCTACCTCTACACTGACTCACGGATGATAGCCAATGCCCTATGGGGATGGTTGGACCGATGGAGGAAAACCCATTTGGGCTGCTGAGTTGTGGCAAGATATTGCTGATAGAGTTAAGAAGCTGAATGTGAGAGTCTGCCATTTAGATGCCCATGTACCCAAGGGTCGAGCTAATGAGGAACATCATTATAACAGACAAGCAGACCGAGCTGCACATGTTGAGGTGTCACAAATAGACCTAGACTGGCAGTAGAAGGGAGAATTGTTCCTAGCTCGATGGGCCCATGATGCTTCAGGCCATCAGGGTCGAGATGCCACCTACAGATGGGTACGAGACCGAGGGGTGGATTTAACCATGGACACTATTTCCCAGGTTATCCATGATTGTGAAACCTGTGCTGCTATTAAGGAGGCGAAAAGATTGAACCCCCTGTGGTATGGTGGATGTTGGGACAAGTATAAATACAGGGTGGCATTGCAAGTTGATTACATCACTTTGCCACAGACCCGCCAAGGTAAATGCTATGTGCTTGCCATGGTGGAAGCAACCACTGGATGGTTAGAGACTTCTTTGGTACCCCATGCAACGGCCCGGAATACGATTCCGGGTCTTGAAAAGTAAGTCCTGTGGAGACATGGCACTCCAGAGCGAATTGAGTCAGAGAATGGGACTCATTTCAAAAACAATTTGATTACCACTTGGGCACGGGAGCATGGTATTGAGTGGGTATATCACATTCCATATCATGTACCAGCCTCTGGGAAGGTTGAACAGTGTAATGGACTGTTGAAAACCACTCTGAAGGCACTAGGTGGGGGAACGTTCAAGAATTGGTATAAACACTTAGCAAAGGCCACATGTCTAGTTAGTACTAGAGGCTCTGTCAATTGAGCTGGCCCTGCCCAAGCAGAATCCCTCCACACTGTAGATGGAGACAAAGTTCCAGCAATTCACTTGAGAGGTATGCTAGGGAAAGCTGTTTGGGTTACCCCTGCCTCAGGCCAAGACAAACCCATTTGTGGGATTGTCTTCACTCAAGGGCCAGGATATACCTGGTGTGTAATGAAGAAGAATGGAGAGATCCAGTGTGTGCCTCGAGGAAATTTAACCTTGGGGAAAAACTAATTTCGTGCTCTGAGTTGTGTTTTGCAGGAGACCAGTCACCAGATGAGAAAGACCTGAACTAAGCTGATGCTGGTATCCGATGATGAGACAGCCCAGAACAGTGAACCAGCCTTAAAGCCAGAACTCTGGTCATAACCAAGAAAAGGCTAAGGATACGAACTGAGCTGATGCTGGTGCTGATCTTCAACAACAAGATGACAGTTTCAAAGACAAAACAAGGACTATATATATATAAGCACGGGATATAGGCATACATGAGATATATGTGTTATGTAAAAAACAGTATGGAATAAGGGGTGGAGAAAATGGTTTCACAAGGGCATTTGAAGGAGAAAGTGAAGAGGAGGAGGATGAAGTAAGCCCCCAGACTCATTTAGGAAAGACCTCCTGGAGCCGAGCATGCAGGGGCAGGGAAATTCCAGGGTACCCACGCATGCACAGAAGAGATGCCACTTGCATAACAGGAGGGAGGGACCGAAGGCCTCTAGCTGGGTGGTGCTGGCCACACCTGCCCAGGTAGACATCACCAATTAATTGTATAAAAAGCAGATAGCTCGTGCTGGGAGTGAACTCAAACTTCACATTGAAGGACAACGTTGCCTTTTGCGGGGACGCCCGCCATCTTGTGAGCCTGCCGACACTCCGAGGATGCAGCTTCTACTATGGGTAATTCTAGGCATTCTGGGGTTGGTAAGACAATTTCATAAGCAACACCTGAGTGAGTGGGGGGTGTGTCATACTGAGGGCTTATTTCCCTCCTCTTTCCTCTCTCTCGGGTTTTCGTTTTGTTGGCTACTTTTTGTAATAAATATTATTCTTGTTGAGCTTTCAATGGTGTACTGGTTTCAGTTTCAGCATCCTCCCGGCTACAAGAGTCCACTGTCTCTCTGTTTCCTCCAAAGTGCAATGATGCCAAGAAATTGGTGTATACAGGTGGCCCCTGCTGTGAAAGGCTCCACCACATCTGTGATATACACTTGACGTTGTCGGGGTTGTTGCTGGGTTGCCCATCCTTTTCAAAAAGTATCTCTAACAGTGTCATTTCTCTCAGGCGTTGGATACCTTCCTCCATGGTCTTCCAGGCTGTCTCATAATGGTGCTGCTGCAGGAAGTCTCTGTAAACAAACTTCTCTCTCACACCTGTTAGAAGTTGCTCCCAGAGAGAAAGGGGCTTTGACTCTCTCACGAATGCTTGCTCGATACCCATATCCTGGGCCAGGGATACCCAAATACCCCCAAAAAACAACAAAAAACCAAACCAAACCAAAACAAAAAAACCCCTGTTTCCAGGTATGGTACATATGAAAGAACGTAGCAACCTATTGAGCCTTGCATTAGAAGATGCTATATTAGCACAACGAGCAACACCGAAAAAGTGCCACTTCTCATTGACAGGAGAGGTAGGCTAGAGAACTGCCTTCCCGTAATTTTGTTGACTCTCGTGTTAATTGTGTTGTGTGTCCAATGTTGTTGTGAGCTCACAGTATTGCTAACAGTACCGTGCTAGTGTGTGTGTGTTGGGGGTTGTGTGTGTGTGGAGAAGCGACCATATGTTTTTTAGTAATTGTTAAAACCCAGAGGTGAGAGTTTGGGAGAATTTCCTCCCGTTAGAGCGTCTCAGGTACACATAACGGCATAAGAATTCCCTTTAGGATTACTCACACAGCTGCCAGAGTCCGGCGTGCTGGTGTTGGCAGCCTCTGCAAGAGGCGGCAGAGGCACCTCAGCGACAGAGGCAACGCCGACAGCTACTTCTGCAGAGCCAACCAGACTTCTGCGGGGATCCCCGGGAGCTGCACAGCCCACGGAGCGGCCCGAGGAACAGCAGGTCGGCGGTGACTGGCTTGCGGGGGAGTAGCCCCGCAGAATCCAGGCATGTCAGTAATTGAGAAGAGAAAGCAGAATCTCTCTCTTTTGTCCTTCTACTCACTTGTACATAACTTAAAACTAAAAGGTTGTGTTTTCATAGAAAATCTTTAATTAGATCCCAAGTGCAAGAAACGTATGGTCTGTATTGAAAAGCCCTGGGATGCACCTGGTGTTGTAATTGGTATGACTAACAATACCTCTCCTATGCCTTCAAATAATCCTTATTCGTTTGGTTATATCACAAATCTAAAATGTTAATTCTCAATCTATCATTAGTAATTATCATGAATAAGAGGAGCCAATCTGTGGCTCAGGTGAACCTAGCCTGAGACTGAGAAGATAATGCAAATACAGGAAATTAGAGACACTGTTCTAATTGTTTTTGTCATCTTTGTATTAATCAGAACAATAACTATGGTCATGCATTAACCATTCAATGCAGGCCATGCTTTTTAAAGAACAAAATGCATTGGTTTTTTTCTTTCTTGTTTAGCAGGCCTCTTGCCCTAATAGATCCCTGACTCTACTATTCCAGAGTTAAGGAAATCTCTGTCACCAACAAGGTGTTTCCACTTATTCTTTTTGTATGTGGTATTATATTGCTAGCAAGCAAGGATCAGAGTTGGAATCACAACTTGCATTTTTCTCCAGCATAAAAGTTATAAATATGTGATTGTGCAATAACAATTTTTGAGGTAACCTTCTATATCATATCCAAATTGGACAAAACTTTAAAAGGGTGGAGTGCTTGTCCGGTTTGCAAAATACTACCAAACTGCCAGGCAATGCTATGTATTTGGTATAGGGGTCAGTGATTTAAGAATTTGTAAAACACTTTTGCAAGACAGAAACGGGGAGAGAACAGTGGCAGCCCCCTCAGTTCACTTGCAAAAGTTGTTTCATATGGTTTTTTTTGTACACAGGTGTTCGTAGCTGCCTGCATGATGAATGAAACCTTGGAAGGAAAGAACGAGGTTGATGCTGTTTTCTGCAGGTAAGAATGGTAACATCAGGAACTGTTGTGGCTAACAGTTTCCTCAATATTGTTAGAACGCAGTTTTTGGAGCACAGTTCTTTTTAGTATTATAAACATAGTTTTTCTTAGTCATATACACCTTTTTAGTATATTTTTTAAGCACATGGAATTAAGGATTTAAGAGAGTGTATTGTACGAACTTTAAAGTAAGTATTACGAGAGCACAATTTTTCAGCATTATGAGCACATTTTAGTGTTGTTAATGCACAGTATTTTTAGTTTTGTTGGAGCACAATTTGTTAGTATGTTTGAACATATAATTATAGAAGGTAAAGATCTTAGATTATTCACTGGTACTGGTGGAAGAAAGTTTACCTGTTTGGTGGAGAAACTTTCACACCAAAAGGTACTAGAGAATTAGTATGGTTTCATAATTCCTGAGACAGTGAAATGAGATTCAAAAGTATGTTTGTGTGAAGTGTGTTTGAATGATGGTGGCCACCGTGTGAAAGTGAATGAATGAAAATGTATGCATGTATATGTGTGAATATTCACTTACACATACACAAACCCTTTTGGATAAACAAATACACAGATACCTTTACATAAAATGGCAAAAAAAAAAAAAAATCCTGAACAAACTCTCCGGGCTGCAATAGAATGGTATGCAAAGAGTGCAATAGAAACAGAAGATCCAGTGTTAATATATGATTATGTCATTGTGTTATTTAAGGGCCAAGGCGTGAAAAAGAATAACAGAAGACATATGGCCCAGGGTTGAATGGAGTTCCATTTCCAAGGATGTTCTGGACGGAGTGGAAGTTTTAAGAATAAACCCTACATTTAAAGAAGCACTTTTAGGCACATTTTTAGAGCACACATCTTGGGGTCAATAGGTTGTTAAGTTTATTAATGATAGTAGTGTTATTGTATGTCTGCGTTTATTGAAATGTTATGGATACAATAAGGAATGTTACAGAAATGCAATTTAAATTGTTCAAACTTCAACGGGGGATTTGTCAGAGGACAGAAATTGTGTGAACAATTTCTATTGCATTTCTGAGACCTTTGCCTTGGCATGGTTGGGTGCAAACAGTAAAAATACTGCGCCACTAATATGGCTGCAGGCCTTATGCCAAGGTGAAAGAGGAGTTGTTTTCACAAGAAAACAAGTTTTATGGACACCTACTGTTATCCAATTAGTGCTGTACACCACAGTATGTTTCCCTTATGCATCCAATGTAACCTGGGGAAGAATCACATGCCTGTGTGTCACAGGCAGCATATAAGCTGTCTGTCCTCTAATAAAGCGGACATTTTTGCCAATCATATTGATTCATGTGCAATTCTGTCCGAGCCCCTCCGCCGATAATGGATAATGTTATAGTTTAGCTAAATGAAGAAGATTTTATTTGTTGAATTTTTTCATATCATCATGTTGTTTGGGAGGGGTGGGGGGTGTGGGAACTCCCCGCGGGACATACTGCGAGAGTTTAGGAAGGATAAAGCAGCTGGCACAATGGGAACTTGCTCTCTGTCTCGAAGTGGTGGCTTGGAGGAGGTCTCAGCGGCATAGACAGAGGTCCCACCTCCTGGGACATATTGTCTGTAAACCAAGACAGCAGGGTGTAATTTTGCACCCAGCACTTCTGTGTGGTCTGACCAAGTGTGCAAGAACAGGTCTGCTCCTGAGATGGGGCAGGAAGATGACTGGTTTCTGAATCTTGCCAGGACTGAGGCACAAGACAGCAGCTCTGTAGCATCAGGACTGGGGTGAACCTTCACATGCCTTGGGGTATGAACTCTGTGAGTATTAGGCATCTGTGTACATTAGGCATCTTTGGGTACACTGGGGGTATTAGGCATCAGTGAATTTAGACAGAAACTGAAGAGGCATTTATAGGGATGTGATTTTGGCATCCAAATCGGGACTCAAGTGGGACTTGGCACCTCAGCACACAACTTACTAGGACAGGAAGTTTTGTTTTGCTTCTATGGCTGGCTAGAGACCATGATGCAGAAGACAGGTTCACCAGCAACTTCAAGAGCAGAAACATATGACTGCATCTAACTGTGCATTAAAAAATGAAAATAATTTGTTTGTGAAGGAACATACCTGTTCATAGTTCCATCCTTCATCATTTTGTCTGGTTTTTTTTAAAGAGCAAAGGTTAGTGCTTGAAGGTTAGTTACTTAATGACAATGAGAAGCAAGAGAAAATGTTTTCGCTCACTAAATGTCTCATGTAAAACAACAAAAACCAAATTGCCAGTAATCTAATTTATTCCCCAATCAATCAATGAATGCACTCTTTCAAAAGGTATCTGGAAACCACAAACAAAATCAGTACAACTGGAATTTATATGGAAAACTCCTCTTCTGAAAAACTGGAAAAGAAGGTGTTTGCCAGCATGTTACCAGTAACTAGCTCTCATGTCTGTCTGTTCTGTCACAGCTGAAAGTCTCCTTTAGATTCTTTTATTATTTTTAATTTAGTCACCCTAAAGGATGGATAAATATCTTTCTGTTAACAATGTTTACATTAGTTTTATCCAGAATAGTGATAAAGCACTACTCTTTGCTGAGATAATAATAGCAAAGTCCTATTTTGGGGTCATCTAAATGAGAATATCCTGATGCATCTTCTACACACAGTTTTCATATATTCAGGCAACACGTATATTTTTTCAGTTTCTACCCTGTTCTCCCTTACCTACCCACTTGCCTCTTGGGCTTTGTGATAACTTTGCAGTAATCTACTCTGCCTGGTCTCATCCACATCTGCAGTACAGATCATCATGAGTGGTGGGAGCATGATGTTCTTTGAATTCTTCTGCCCTCAGAATCACCAGGGAGTTGCTTCACTTCAGACTCATAGAATCAGAATTTTTTAGGTTCGAAAAGACCTCTAAGATCATTGAGTCCAATCATAATGTAACACTGCCAAGTCCACTACTAAACCATGTCCCTAAGTGCCACTTCTACTCATCTTTTAAATACCTTTAGGGATGGTGACTCCACCACTTTCCTGGGGAGTCTGGTCCAATGCTTAACCTCTCATTCAGTGAAGAAATTTTTCCTAATATCCAATCTGAACTTCCCCTGGCACAACTTGAGACCATTTCCCCTGTCCTATTACTAGTTGCCTGGGAGAAGAGACAAACACCCATCACACCACAACCTCCTTTCAGGTAGTTGTAGAGTTCGAAAAAGTCTCCCCTTTTCTCCAGATTGAACAACCCCTGTACCCTCAGCCATTCCTCATAAGACTTACTCTCCAGACCCTTCAGCAGCTCCGCTGACCTTCTCTGGACACGCTCCAGCACCTCAATGTTCTTCTTGTAGTGAGGGGTCCAAAACTGGACACAGGATTCAAAGTGCAGCCTCACCAGCGCTGAGTACAGGGGGACAATCACTCCCCTGGTTCTGCTGACCACACTATTTCTGATACAGACCAGGATGCCATTGGCCTTCTTGGTTACCTGGGCACACTGCTGGATCTTCCAGAGAATTAGTAAGTCGATGAGATGTGTATACAGGCATAACCTGATAACCAGCTATGCCACTACTGTGACCACAATTTCCTTCTTATACCAAAATCTTAACTGAAATTCCACAGATTTGACCACAGATGTGCTGTCTATTTTTTATTTGAATAAATATATTTGTTCTTGAACACTCTATAAGTCCCTATTTTAGTTGGAAAATGGATGCCTCTTAGTTTTTCACAGTGTTATGCAGAACATCCTCACCGTGATAGTGGACCTGTTTTTGTAATCCTGTCCATGTTACAGTATTTTCTGACATCAGCGTCTTATCTTCTTTGTGACTCTTCCTTTCACTGTTTTTCTCTGTCCACATCTCTTATCTATCTGTCATATCTGCCATTTCATGATCATCTCATGTGCCAGTTATTCTGTCTTCTTATCTGTAGAAACTGCTTCCCTAGGAAATGTCCTTAAGGTTCATTCTTCTTCCTGTCATCTTCTCCAAGACTTCAGTGTTCCAGTTCTCCATCATCCCCTCATTGTCTCTCAACACGTCTGCCCTCTCGTCCTGCTTTTTCCTCTTTGGAATGGTGGCTTTCCTCCTGTTTTCTGCTGAGCAGACACTAACAGCTCTGGAAGGATCTGACTGTGTGGCTGTATTACAGAGTTGAAGCTGTGTTTCAATACAGAGCACTGAAAATGTGGAGGATATTCCTTCCCCCAAGCACTCACCAAGAGATCTGAACAGTCTTCTGCATGGAGCTCTGCAGGACAACTGAAGTCACCAGCAAGTGAGGTTACACTTGCTTTGACAGAATCACAGAATTGTTAGGGACCTCTGGAGATCATCCAGTCCAACCCCCCTGCAAAGGCAAGGTCACATGGAACAGGTGACACAGGAACATGTTCCAGAGAGGAAGACTCCATGCCACCCCTGGGCAACAGTTCCAGTGCTCTGCCACCCTCCATGGAAAGAAGTTGTTCTCATGTTGAGGTAGAACTTCTTATGGTTTAGTTTATGGTCATTACTCCTGGGCACCACTGAACAGTCTGGCACCATCCTCTTGGCACCCGCCTTTGAGATATTTATATGTTTATAATAATTTCCCAATTTTCCTTCTAGTTTACAACAGAGGAGACATGTATGCCAAACTAAGCAAAAACAATGACATAGATTCAAACCACCTCCCAGTATATGATTCCTGCATATGGTCTTTTATTATGCATGGTTTTCTTGCTTTCCAGAGAAATTAAGAAAGGAAAGGTTTTCACACCAAGGTATACTCATACCTGTAAGGTTATCCTCACAATTCTTGTTGATATTAATAGAAGTTGTATGACTAAATCCCTCTACAATGTTTATATCTCTTGTTATCTAAACTACCTATGAACTTTGACCTGTGTTTAGCTCCTATGCATTTAAACAATTTAGCACTTTGTGCAATTTCAGCACAAGGCACCTTATGTAGATTAAAAATGTGAAGAACATTCAGAACATAGCATTAAGTTTTTGCATTGGTGTAATAGGTTTGTGTAGTCAAATAGAACTTCCTTTTCCCGGGAGGAACAGGATATTCCATGCCATGTTACGTCAACCCGACTATATAAGGGGAGGGAAAGTTAACTCAGCCTTCTTCTTCCTTCCAGGAATGGTTGGATAGACAACTGCGCCTGTCCGAAACGCCGTTCAGTGAGGGAGGTAGAATTTTTTTTACTGTTGGTTTCCTTTGCCTGTGTGTCTGTAACGATATTAGCTTCTTCCTTTCTTTTTTCTCCATGTAAATATAAACTTTCGTTCTTGGTAAGACCGGGATCTTTTCACATTTTTTTAAATTCCGTCTCCCCTTGGGGAGGGGGGGGGATCTACACAGGCTCGACGGACACCTGGCATTCAACCAAAGTAAACCTCCACAATTGGTTATTAGTCCATGCTTGGATTTCATACCAAGCTAAAAATAATTATCTGCTGTAAGTCTAGACTAATACTCAAACATGTGAATGCTACTTGGTAAGCAGTTATAGGAGTGAATGTGCACATTGCATCTTCCTTAGGATGGCATATTGAATATATAGGACTAATATTATCAAAGTAGTTGCATTTAAATTTCAAGTGGCCTTTAGAAATAAAAGATTAGCCCACTCAAACATTTCATCTGTCATAATGAAGATATTAAATAACACTGGTCCCAATATGGACCCCTGAGGGACACCACTGGTCACTGATGTCCATCACGACTCTGAGCTGTTGACCACGACCCTCTGGATGCAACCATCCAACCAATTTCTTATCCATCTGACAATCCTCCCATTGAATCCATCTCCAATTAAGAGAGAAGGATGTTATGGGGGGACTGCATCAAAGGCTTTACAGAAGTTGAGTTAGATGACATCTTTAGCCCTTCCCTTGCCCAGTGATGAAGTCACTCCATCATAGAAGGCCACTGGGTTGGTCAGGTAGGACTTGCCCTTGGTGAAGTTGTGCTGGCTGTCCCAAATCACCTCCCTGTCCTCCATGTGCCTTAGCAGAGCTTCTAGGAGGATCTGTTCCATGATCTTCCCAGGCACAGAAGTGAGGCTGACAGGGCAGTGGTCCCCAGGGTCCTCCTTTCTCCCCTTTTTAAAGGTGGGTGAAATGTTTCCCTTTCTCCAGTTACATGGGACTTCACCTGACTTCTGGGTTAAAGATGGGGGGGGGGGTTGCCTTTGGGGTAGTCATTTGGAATGGATAGATAAAAAGTCCTTCTATATAAATTAATAAAGGAAGGAATATATGTGTGGTTTTTTATTTGTTTAAAAGTTTGGTTTGGGGGACTGGAGGCCCCTTTGTTCTCACGGATTTACCTCTATCTTAAATAGAAATTAATTTACAGAAATCTTTCCTTGCCTTGCTTGTTTTTTTCCCCTGGTTATTACCAAACATAGTTGTCTATTTTGGCACCAGGTTAATGTCATGATGGTGATGCCTAAAATGGAAGAAAAATTCTCCAAACAATATTACTATAGATAAGGTAGAGAGTAGTTCTTTAATGAAAGCTTTCAGGTGCACACTGTATATAGGTGCACATGAGTGTCCAGGGGTTCTACAACTTTATAACACTAACCTATCCAATCTGAGAACTATCTGCCCCCAGATCCTCCCCAGATCTGCCCCCCATCATGCCTCTCTGGAATCAAATTGGAGGTCTCAAGATGCCTTTCTTCCTCATCTTCCCCCTCCTCACAGCACGTGTTGTCTTTGGAGCTCCTCCAAGGTTCCTGGGCCTTCAAGGTTGCTTTGGCTATAATGATATCTTATTATTCTGGCCCAGGTGCATATGTCCCAAACAAGATGTGCTTACTAGAGTTTTTTCCCTTGAGAACATTAAACAAACCTGAAGAATTTAGAAAATTCGATATGAAGTGTGAGAACAGGGTTTGGTAACTGTCAACTGCTATTCTAAGTGTTAGAAACTGCACAGCTATACTAAAAATCCATATTTACTATAAGTCTTAAGAATTTTAAGGCATCAATGGAAGTGACTGTTTCCAGTTGAATAATGCTCAGAGGAACATAATAGACATGGAGCAGGAGATTATTCTTTCACAATGGTTGGATATATAGGGCATTTCTAAAATAATAACACTCTCAAAGTAGTGTCAATTATTAGATGAAAGTGTTTTAAAGTAGAATTTGTTTAAAGAAATATATTTAGGTGTCCTAGTTACAGGGACCGGGACCAGTTTATCACTATGTGGGTATAACCAAAGCTGTGTATTCTACACCCTCTGTGTCATTTCTGATGGATTGTTAATAATGGATCATTTGCAGCAGTTGCCCAGGGCACACCTGACCTTTAAATTTAAGGAATTACAGAGATGTGATTGAACCACTTTTGTTCCACAGGTTTTAATGATTGGTAAAATGAGAATATTTGTATAAAATGAATCATTTATTATTTCAAATGATCAGACAGAAGATCTTAATCAGAATTATTTACTACACAATAAAAATGCTAAAACTGCTCATCATCATGGCTAGGCTTCGCGAACGAAGATTTGGGAAGGGCTCTACCGAACGAAGATTTGGGAAGGGCTCTACCCACGATTGTTACAAGTGCACTGGTGGCTAAAAAGGCCAATACGAGACAGGCACGTCCGGTTGCAAAAGGCACAGCTGAAAGACTCAGGTGGTACGTTCTGCAGGGCATGATTCTTTCTGCGTTCTTTTCTCCTCGAGAGTGATCCTGCGTGCTTTCTCAAAGGCATCAGCAGCGTTATAGATAGTGTGTCTCTAGACCTCCTGATTGGAGGCCTAGTATAAGATAGGATAGTGCACTATATTGAAGCAATTATTGAAACAATTATATTAAAACTAGCAAAAAGGAATAATTATTAAGTAGACATTGATGAAACTCACCCATATCAATGCTCATGGGGACATCGCTTTCTCTCAACCTCGAGGAATATTCTTGCAGGTCATCCCCAACCAAGCGAGGAATCTCCACTCATACACCCCAAGAAGGGTTATGTTAGAAGAACCTAACTGTATGAAAGGGGACTGGACTTTTATATTATAAAGTGATTGACTGCTAGTCACAAATTTACAGGTCAACTACCAACTTATCTGTCAAATCCTGTTTCAAAAGCAGGATGTGTATTCAAAGTCTGGTGAACCAGGATGGTCTTAGCATAATCAACACCAAGACAGTACCCTGGTGCCAGCAGTTGAACTTGCATGATAGCTTTCATGATGGCTTGCATTGTATGCATTCTCTGACTGGATTTTAGGTCTTATCAGGGTGCGCTATCCTCCCACAAGTATGCTTACATGATCTGGATAACGTGATCAAGTGCATCATCAGCAAGTTTGCAGACAACACCAAATTGGGCAGGAATGTTGATCTTCTGGAGGGTAGGAAGGCTCTACAGAGGCATCTGGACAGGTTGGACGGATGGACCAAGACCAATTGTATGAGGTTCAACAAGTGCTGGGTCCTGCCCTTGTATCACAGCAACCCCCTGCAGTGCTAAAGGCTGGAGGTAGAGCGGCTGGAAAGCTGCCGAGTGGAGAAGGACCTGGGGGTGCTGGTTGACAGTCAGTTGAACATGAGCCAGGTGTGCCCAGGTGGGCAAGAAGGTCAAAGGCATTGGGGCCTGTACTGATTCAAAGAAATCCTTAAACAATATATGTAAAGCACACTTTTATTACAACCGGGGAGATGCAGGGGGATTTCGCCCTGCCGTGCATGTCTGTTGAGAAAAGAAACACAGTTTTTTATACAGTGGGTTTCAAAAATTATCTATCATATACACTCTTCATGAAGTCTGCCTTATCTAAATAGACATTTGGTTGCCTAACTCCTATTCTTACTATTATAGAGTAGTTACATAAAGTTTTATCATTTCAAACAGCTTAGGTTCCCCCCACCCCTCCTTCTGTCTCCCTTGCAATGCTAAGTGCTAAAAGTCTTTTCTGCTTTCCTGACGGTCCTTCTGTTTATGTGAGCTAACTTTATCTTAATTGCCCACAGTTTAGACAGCAACCTTCTTTCAAGCAGTTACAATTTGCAGAGTCACACTAACATAGCTAAATTTTTACTAACATAGTTAAACTTTTATTTTATTTTGTCTTGCCTTTATTTCAATTCCCCCCTTTTCCTTTAACTAATGCAAATTCTTTTGCATTGCCCTTTGTACAGTCCAGAGCACATGTACTTGTTGCACTATAGTCTTAATTCTCCACCACATCTATAGACTGATGGTTGTAAGGAGGAAAGTTGCCAGTATCAAAACTAAGATTGGGTGAATCAGGAAGTTAAACAGCTGGGCTGCAGGGGGTGACTGTATATTGGTTGTTCCCAGAAATATGTTCCACCAATGATGTTCTCCAGTCTTTGCTACTTCGATAATGATGTTTTTAATCTCTTCCGTGTCGTGTTTCACTTGCCACAGCATGCGACGTGAAGTAGCATTTATCTTTTCCATCATTTGTTCCACATCAGGATGACAGAGCATTTTCTGGAGGATATTAATGTCCATACCTATTTGTAGTTTAGGCACTTCATGATATAACATATTTATCTGAGATCAATTGCATAGTGGTCACAGGAGCAGTGTAACTAAAGTCACATCCTATTATTTTAGTAAAATTGCAAACACAGAAGTTAGTACCATTAGTTAATTCTTTACAATTATTAATAGTTATACTTGAGCAAGGTGTCCTGATGCATGCACATCTTTTGCCTAGATAGTATACTTGGGACTGTACCTGTGTATTTGGGAACATCTCAAAAGTACATATACTATCTTCCGTATCTAAATATAAATCCTCCTTTTCTGCTACAGCATTTTCACATACATATCCTAGTTGTTCTCTGGGTATACAGGTTTCTGTGCTGATAGTTTGCCATCTCCCTATGTCCCCGTCATAGCTTGCCCAGACATTATGTCCCATGGGTCTAATTACCATGTCCCGGTGTATTGTTCCTAATGCTAAGACAGGAAATATGGTCCATTCTTTTGCCTCATGGATGGTAAGAATATATGCCTCTATCTGCTCCTGCTTTGAGTTATATGTGAAGTTTATTAATTGCCACCATGCCTGATGTTCTTTCTCTTATAACTCTTGCAGCTACGGATTGTATCCATTGCTGGGTTTGAATGCACTGTATTGCTATTGAGATATTTTCTTGTAAACCCCCAAAAACATTAGTCACAACCTGAAAATCTTCAGATGTGTGTTCAGTTAACAAAATCATTAATGATGATCTTAGTGGTACCTACAGTTTTCCTAAATGAGAGGTTACAGTGCTGAGTTTATTAATTAATATTTCTTGATCTATTGAATTTAATACACTTAGTCATGATCCAAACCATCTTGTTAGATCTTTTTGTGGTTTTTTTTCTCATAGTCGGATTTAGTTCTTAACCAAGCACTCTATCCTTTAAGACTTTGGAGAATGAAGGGCCGACAATCTCCTTTTATAGAGGATATGTTTGTTTGGATTTTTACCTGGTCCTCTTTTTAGTGAATATGTAGGGTCCAGGAGTAACTTCTGCTCTTTAGATTGTCTAATTACATAAGGTCCTACAAAGGAAAAATTATGACTTTTTTTTTCTGTAAGGAGTCAGTGTAACAGAAGTCTGTGTTGTTGATGTTGTTGTGGTGTCTATTATAAATTTTTTGATAGTACCTTGCCTCCTTTCAAAGTAGCCCAAAGACATAAAGTTATGCTAGCACTGATCGGATGCACAGGCGGACTTACCAATCAGTTTTCCCTTGTGATATTCTATGGGTTCTCTTACATTGATTTGGGACATTTGTTTCTCATGGTCAACTATATTAATTCCTCTACATCCTATCTGTGTTTCCCCAATTATTCCAGTTAAGATACTAAAACCATTTCTTTTCTGCCAATAGTGTTCTAAATATGGTTAATTTTTGTGCATGACCACAGTGGTCAGTCTAAGGTAATGGTTTGAGCCAGAGTTATTATACTTATCAGAATTCCAACAGCTAGCGTCGAGTAAACTTGAGGGTCGTTGGTCTTACAGGTTCTGACGTCTATGTTTCTTTAGGTGACTTCTTCACTCATGAATAATGAATCCAGGTAGGCTGTTCTTAGATTTTGATTGCTGTGAAGATCATCAGAAGCACTTGGTATGGTCCTTTCTACTTCTCATCTAGTGGTTGGCCTGAAAAAGTTTTAACATACACCCACTCTCCAGGGGAAATGTTATGTAAGGGTTGGTCTATTCCCCTTGAGCGAGTTCTCATTACTTGTTTGTTAGTTTCTGACAATTGTTTACACAATGTGATCAGATATTCCCATATATATCTTTCCTCAGCACATATGAGGTCTTCTCTTTGATAATAATTTCCATAGGGTCTTCTGTATAACATTTCAAAAGGGCTTAGCCCTTCTTTAATCTTAAGTTTGACCCTTATTCACAATAAGGCTAGAGGGAAGGCTTGGTACTAATGCAGATTTACTTCTTGACAGATTTTTTTAATTATTGTTTTATCAAATGATTCATTTTCTCCACTTGGCCACTTGCCTGTGGTAGATATGGAGTATGTAATTGCCAATCAATTTGCAGAATGTTGCTTATCTTTTTAGTTATTACATGTGGTCCTTGGTCCAAGGAGATGATGTCAGGTACTCTGAACCTGGGTATAATTTCATTAAGTAGTACTTTGACAACTTCTCGAGCCTTATTGGTTTGGGTCAGGAAAACTTCTAACCAACTTGAGAAGGTATCTTTTAGGATCAATAGGTATCAGTACCTCCTTTTCATAGGTAATTTTGAAAAATCTATTTGCCAGTGTTGCCCTGGGAGGTTACCTTTGCCAATTGCCCCTATTTCTATTTTATTGGTTGTGTGAGGATTATTGTGTAGTGTCCTTAGGTGTTTATGCACTGCATTTGTCCCCAAATGAATTGTTGATTTTTTTATTCATTTTAAATTTTCTTTTGAATATGATACATTAGAGTTTACCTCTATGATTTTGCCATCTGGGATTAAGGATGCAAGATCCTACCTGACCATTTTCTGCTGCACTTTTTCCCATTCGATCTGCTAATTGATTCCCTTTTTCCTGGTCTGTATTACCTTTTTGATGTCTTCTGCAATGCATAATGGCAAGCTTTTTGGTAATTGAACAGAGTTAAAGATTTCTTCAGGGTGCTTTATCTGTTTTCCTTGTGATGAGAGCTGCCCTCTTTCTTTACATATTG
This sequence comes from Corapipo altera, assembly GCF_003945725.1. Classification (NCBI taxonomy): domain Eukaryota; kingdom Metazoa; phylum Chordata; class Aves; order Passeriformes; family Pipridae; genus Corapipo; species Corapipo altera. Next base: position 878,120 of record NW_020885005.1, on the reverse strand, counting down.
CTTCCTGGGCATTTACTACATCAAAAGCATATTTTGAGTCTGTTCATATATTAATGTCTTTTTCTTTTCCTAATTGCAATGCTTCTGGTGAGTGCAATTATCTCTGCCTTTTGTGCAGAGGTGTCAGTAGAGAGTGTCTGTGCTTCGATGATATGATCTGTGGTTGTCATTGCATTTCTTGCTTTGTGGGTTCCGTTTTTCACATAGCTACTCCCGTCGGTGAACCACGTTTCTGCCTCAGGCAGTGGTGTATCTTTTAAGTCCAGTCAACTGGAATATGTTGCTTCAATTGTTTCTATGCAACCGTGATGCACTGGTTCCTCTGTAGTCGTTGAATTGGACAAAAAGGTGACTGGATTGTCAATGTTAAATCTGGAGGGTGAGAGCCAGTGACTCTCTGTTCTAGTGCTGCTGAGATCACGTGTTACTAGAACAGTCCTTGTAAACTTTTGTGCTTTTTGTATGTTTAACACTACTGTTGTTACTGCTTTCAAGCATCTTGACCATTCTTTGCTTACTCATCTAATTGTTTAGAGAAGTATACCACTGTTCATCAATATGTTCTTATCTGTTGGATTAGGACTCCCAGTGCAATCCCTTGCCTTTCATGTGAGAAAAGCAAAAGGTTTAGTCACATTTGGGAGACCTAGTGCAGGTGTTTGCATCAGTTCCTTCTTAAGTTGATGGAAAGCTTGCTTAGCTTCTCCAATCCACACTAATTGTTTAATCCCATCCCGTAGAATCTGGTATAGGGGTTTGACTATCAGTCCATATTTGTAGATTTAAAGCTTACACCAGCCAGTTATTCCTAAAAATGTGCAAAGTTCTTTTGGAGTCTGGAGCAAAGATATTTTACAGATGGTTTCTTTTCTCTCTGGTCCTAGTTGACGTTGTCCTCCTGAGATTTCATATCCTAGATAAATAACTTCTTCCTTGACAATCTGGGTTTTATTTTTGGATACCTTGTACTCTTTCAGTCCCAGAAAGTTTAATAAACTTACAGTCCAGCTTTCACATTAGTCTTGGGTCCTGATGGCAATTAACAAATTGTCCACGTACTGCAAGAGGACTCTGCTGTGTGATGGTGCAGTCCATTCTTCAAGATCTTTTGCAAGTTGATTTTTGAAGATTGTGGACTATTTTTAAATCTTTGAGATAATACGACCCAGATGAACTGGGATCGGCGACTTGTGTCCAGATTTTCCCACTCAAAGGCGAACAATTTTTGACTTTTAGGGTCCAAAGGCAGGCAGAAAAAGGCATCTTTTAAGTCTAGAACAGAAACTTATTTATTTTTAGTTTGGTCAAAAGTGTATATGGGTTTGCTATTACTAGGTGGAAATAGAGGATATTGTTTGTTTCTTACCAGCTGTTCTGAGTTTAACCTTACTGCTTAGTTTTAACTCTTTCTCGGGTCCGACCAGCCCAAACTCCAGGGTAAAACTTGATTAAAGCTTGATGACGGCACTTCTCCCGATATTTGTAGCTGAATTAAAGTAAGACTTAAGATTTCGATTAGTTTGTATCTCTCTATTTTTAACTTAATTTTTGCATTCAATTTTTCTAATAAATCTTGTCTTGAAAGTGATATAGGTGTATGAAGCATATAAAGGAATTTGTGCATACTTAAAATGTTTCATAAATACCTTCTGATGTTGACTAGTTTCTTTTATAACATTCAAAGATGCATAACATTTAGTTCCTAACTTAACACAGAACATGATGCACTACTGTCTACCAAAAACTATTTTATGTTTGTCCTTTCACAGTTCCTTAAAAACCAGGGGTCTCTGGAGTGCAAACCCCCCGGTACGTCTGAAGAAGTTGGTAATGGTTATCAGACTTTAACCTAGTTTGGGCTTATGCCCTGGTTGCTTTTAATACTAATTCCTTTTCAGTTTCAGTTAAAAGCATCTAGCATAAAATCAATATTTTCTAAGTCCAGACCTAAAGTTTTAATATATGTTTTAAACTTCTTTGCCACTCCAACTGGATCATCTCTATATTTATGAGCAATATTTTTCTAATTTTCTAGATTTCCCATAGAGAAATTAACTTTAAACCTTATAGTTTGGCGGGTCTTGTTCTCATCTTATTGCACGTTTGCCTGCTCAGGGGAGATAAGGACGGGGAAAGAGAAGTTTGTTTGGGTTTTTTTTCTTCTTCTATTTTCTCTGTCCCTCTCTTGCTGTCTTGAGGATGAGGACAATAAATTGTCCTTATCCTTTGCCAACCCTGAAGGGGGGATGGAAGCCTTATCTCCCACAGGTCATTTGCCCTTTCTCCAAAGGGACTTACATAATCATCAAGCCCACTTTCTGGTTCACTGTTTTTATATTTTAAACACCTTTGTCTTATAAAACATGTTGAACAACATCATTTAAGTTTTCCTATTCCCTCTCTTTGATTCTTTTGTTCTAAGTTAGGACAAATGGATCTTGCGAGAACAGATTAATGCCACACACTCTCTGCTACTCTGGGTGTTCCCTCAAAGCAAAGAATATATTGGTATAAATTATCTCATTTTCAGTTTTCGCTTTGCCTGTCTCTTGCTGTGCTCTTTGCAAGTGTCGCAGTTTAAATGAAACTGGACTGTTTGCTAAAGAGGATGAGTTATGAGATAGACCAAACTCCTCTCTCTCTCTGCAATTGTAATGTCAAATTAAGGGGCTTTACTCGAGGAAAAATGTGGAAAAGAAAAAAACCAGAAGAAGTAACAACCCTTTATTAAAAAGATATATATATATATATATGTTAGCAAAAACAGTAACCAGAAAACAACAATAACAACAAGAATTCTAAATGAATACCCTCCTGTCCCTTAGCACAGTCCCAATTGTGGCCTGCAGGGGGCGCTGTGGGTTCGCTGGAAGGTGCAGGACCTGCAGTACCTGGTTGTGGTCGGCAGGGGGCGCTGTGGGATCGCTGGAAGGTGCAGGACCTGCAGTACCTGGTTGTGGTCGGCAGGGGGCGCTGTGGGATCGCTGGAAGGTACAGGACCTGCAGTACCTGGTCGTGGTCGGCAGGGGGCGCTGTGGGAGCGCTGGAAGGTGCAGGACCTGCAGTACCTGGTCGTGGTCGGCAGGGGGCGCTGTGGGCTCCGGCAGTCACCCCGCGGGGAGAGGGGCTGGAGGGAACGGTCCCGGGCCGCGCGGGGAAGCCGAGGAGGGGATGGGGGGTCCTCACCTCCGTAGGAACGAAAAGGAAGGCGGACAGTACACTCACCGCTGTCCCAGGTAGTAGGGTCTCACTGCAGTCTCAAACGATGGTGTCTCAGCAAAGAAAACTCCTCCTCCTCCCCCGCGGGCAAAACACGCTCCCCGTTGAGGCACAGCAGCTCCCGGGAAGCAGGGTATCCAGGCAGGTTGAAACCAGCAGGACGAGAAATCCAGCTGGGCTGGGCAGTGAGATCGCTTCTCCGAGACTCCTCCACTGGGCTCTGGATGGGTCCAGCAGAGACAGAAAAACCTTCCTGCTCTCTCTGCACCCCGGGAGGCAAGCAAGCCCACCTTCCCCTTGCCTCCGACTCCAAAACTAGCCCACCTGGCCCCCGGGCCTCCGGCCCACTCAACGTAGCTAAATCGCCCATAAAACGAGTCAGCCAGTTCTTTTGTAAGGCTAATGCCAGCTCTTTTGTGAGACTAATCAAATCTCTTCCCCCCTCAACCTCTGTTTTCTCTTACAGGGAAAGCAGGGGAAGGGAAAAAATTCCTCTCTCAAACTTATAACCCATAACAGCAAGATAACAGAGATGCAAATTCAGGCTCCTACTTGCTCTGTGGTTTCAGTCACACATTTCCAGCACACACCACGCACACACCACACAACACCAGCCGAATCTGAAAAATTGACCAGAAAGACTGCTCAGAGATGTTTTTTTATCTTTAAGTAGCAAGGTATTTGTTTATTCAATGTTGGGAGCAAGCCAGCTTGCGCTGGACAGACTTGCTCAACTTGCAAATGCAAAACTAAGCTATTTTATACACTTTAGATACATGATTACATCATTTATTATACATATTAATAAGTAGGCTAGTCTCTGGGCGGAGTCTTTCCAGACATGCACAGTCTTCTACTGTGGGGGTCTTCTCCTCAAGCCTTCATCCCTCTGGTGGTCGCCATGGACGTCTTCCTCAATTTGACCTCTTCAATTAGGTGACTTGAATTCTTCGAGCTTGCAAAATCCTGGCTCTGGGCCTTCTAGATCTTATTCAAACATCTAGTTTACCTAATTTATTACTGTGTGTGTACTACTCCTATTCTTTCTATAATAAGGCCTTTGGTCCAGTGAGCAGAACAGAACAAGATATTAACCAGTGCTCCTAAAATGTTCTTCTAGCAAAACAGGTATTGAGGTTTCTTAGCAGGCCAAGATATCTCAGTTAACTCTTTTAGACCTGGTTCCTGTTTCAGTTCCCCCCTTTTTCTTTTGACTTGCGAATTCTTTCGTCAAGTTTCAAGGGCAAAGAGTTTTGGTAGATTTTTATCATTGCCCACATTATCTGCATCCTTTTGACTATGGTACTCAATCTTTGTCACAGCCGAACATTTAAGAGGGATAGCAGAATTATAGTTACTACTAGGACTAATACTGGATGTATCAAATAGTGAAACATTTATGCTGCTGTGGGGGAATACCCTGTAAAGATGTCCTATCAATGATGTTCTCCTACTTGCTCTACCTTTGTGTTTTATTTACCTCTTGCACCATCTTTTCTATATCCGGGTGTTCAAGCATCTTTTGGAAAGACTTATATCTATCCCTGTTTGTAATTTAGGTACATCGTGATACAACAAATAATCCTTTTCAATTAATTGCTCAGTAGTTATTGGAATTTTATAGTTAAAATCACAGCCTATTATTTTAGTAAAACAAAAAATTAGTACCACTCACTACTTCATGACAAGTATCTATGGTAAAATTAGCACAAAAGGTTCTAACACATGCACATCCATTTCCTACGTAATAGACTTGTGATTGGGTTTTAGTATGGGGAAACATTTCAAAGGTACACACACTATCTTCAGTATCTAAGCATAAATCTTCATTTTCTACTACAGCATTTTCACAGATATATCCTAATTGTCCTTTAGGAATACATGCCTCAGTACTGACTGACTGCCACTTTTTCTTGATGTGATCGTAACTTGCCCAAACATTATGGCCTATGGGTCTGATAATTATGTTTTGATGTATGACTCCTAATGTCAAGATAAGAAAGATGGTCTTTTCTTTGGTTGCACTGATAATGAGTACATAAGCTTCAATTTGTTCATGTTGAAGATTGTAAGTGAAGTTCACTAACTGCCACCACGCTTGGTAATTTTTCTCAAACCGTGTATTGGAACCGTTTCTAGCTATTATTTCTCTTATGTGTTGTGGCAGTATTCCTGAAGTTCCTTCTCTTAATATTCCTGCAGCTACAGATTGTACCCATTGTTGAGTTTGGAGACATTGAATCGCAAGTGCAAACCTTTTATGGATGGTACCAGCATAGTCGACAATCTTGGTAAAATCTTCCTCAGTGTGGTTAACTACTAATGTCAACAACCTGACTGCCAATGATTGTGTTTCTGCCACAGTGAGCAAAGATGATCTTAAAGGGACTTTGAGTTTTCCCAAATCAGAAGTGACGGCACTTAGTTTATTCACTAACACTTCTTGGTCTATGGTGTTTACTGCCAAACCACGCATTCCAACCTTTAAGACTTTGCTGAATATAGGGTTGACAGTCTTTTTGTATGTGTGATATGTTTACTTGAATGGTTATTTGAACTCTTTTCAGTGAATATGTGGGATCTAACAGTAGCTTCTGCTCGTTTGATTGTCTAATTACGTAAGATCCAGCAAAAGTTAAATTGTGGACACTCTCACAGGTTAAAGAAGGAGTTGTAGAACTGGTGGTGGTCTTAGTCAATGGGGTGGTAGGAGATTTGGTAGTTGGAATACTTGATGAAGCATTAATTATAAATCTTCTGGTTATATTTCCTTCCCTGAACGTCCACTGACACATCACAGAAACTGATTTCACTAGAGTGAAGGTGTGCCAACATTGATCAGAATCACATGCATGTCCACTAATTACATTTACGTAGTCAAACAGGTAGGTAAGAAATAGTTTCACACAGTCCTGTACAGTAATGTCAATTTTGGGTGACCATTTAATCTGTGAGGGTGCTTTATACACTTTGCATCCAGCTCGAGTTTGTTCTCCAATTTTTCCTATTAAAACACTTGCATCATATGGGGTACCAGGATTCTACCAATTATTCAGTACCCTCGTTCCTTGGAGGACTATGACAGATGCATTGTGTTGGTTCATTTGGGCTTTCTGAGGCGGAAGATCTGGTTGTAAATAAAATAATAGACCAGAGACCCCATTATAGGCCTGAGACCATAATGAGTTCTGGGCAAGGGCTTGATCTAACACCTATGTACTTATCGGTCCAAAGATCAGCATTGAGAAGGCTTGAGAGTAGATGATTCCTCTCCCTAGGTCCATGCTTCCTCTGGAGCCCTCTTGACTCGAGAGTAGTGGATCCACGTGGGTTTCTCTTTCACCTGGATCGCTGTGAAGGTGGTCATCAGCACTTGGTAGGGTCCATCCCACTTCTCTCATGGTGGTTCTCCTGAAAGATTCTTAAGATATACCTGTGCTGGTTTAAAAGTTAACCAGCAGGGGAAAATGAACTTAACTCAAAAGAGAGATTGTAAGTCAGAATAACAATTTAATAAAATAATACAATAAGCACAACTACACAGACAAGCAATTGGTATCAACCCACAAAACCCAAATGTACAACCTGGCACCCCAGGGCACAAACACAACAGTGCTCCCTGGGCCCCCCTTGAGTCCAAAGCAAAGGGAGAGGGGAAAAAAACCTGCTGGTGGGAGAGCTGCTGCAGTCCAGCTAAAAATGGTGATTGTAGTCCAGCCGAGGGTGGTGGTTGAACTGCAGTCCTCCTCTGGGTCCCACGAGTGGAGAGAGAGAGAGAAGGTTCTGAAACTCCAGGTTTATATATTCTCCAGCTCTGGCAGCAATGCTTAGCCCCTCCCCCAGAGTGGGGAATTCCATAAAAGGATGTTCAGTCCTTCCCTCAGAGTGGGGAATTCCATAAAAGGGTGTGAGGGTGCTCAGTCAGGGAATTTCCACAAAAGGGCATGAGGGCAGGAGCATGGGGGGGGGGGGGCACCTCGCAGGCCTCTACTGACAACAGTTTCTGTGAAATGGCATGGAGGGCTATAGAATACACAGTTTTGGGCTACACCCATCCAATGATGAATCGGTCCCAGCTGTTCTAACTAGGACAATACCCAATCACCAGGATTGAATGGATGCAATTTACTATCAGGTTGTTTGGGTTGGTGTTCTAACACCACCGTAGCATTTTTCTGCAATCGTTTTCCTACAGCCATAACATGAACATACACATACTGATTACCGATTTGATCTAAAGCTTCACTATTCACAGTTTGCACCATGTAGGGTCTGCAGAATAGAATTTCAAATGGACTCAGTTTCTCTTTTGTTCTAGGTTTGACCCTTAGCCTAATTAAAGCAATAGGTAAAGCTTGATACCAATGAAAATGTGTTTCTTGACATATTTTAGCAATTTGTTGCTTAATGAGGTGATTCATCTTTTCTACTTGCCCACTTGCTTGTGTTCTGTAGGGCATATGCAATTGCCAATTGATTTTTAGTGCTTTACATATTGCTTGTACAATTTGTGCACAAAAGTGTGAACCTCTGTCTGAAGAGATGTTCTTAGGCATTCCAAACCGTGGTATAATCTCGTTCAACAAGACTTTAACCACTCCTTTTGATTTCACTGGAGGTCTCAGGTGAGGCCAATCAGCTGATAAGGGGGCGGCACCCAGCACTGCCAAGATTTAAAACGATGCTGGGAGCGCCAGCAACCCAGAGAGCGACCAACAGGAGCAGGCAAACAGGAACGTGGCACGACAGTTAGTGAGGCAGTTTGCGCAGGCAGGGCAAGCAGGAGAGGCACAACCACCTCCCAGCTCTCTTGAAGGAGCTTTTTTTTTCTTTTTGTTGTCATAACTCAGCTTAAGCCAGCAATGGTTTCCAAAAAACCAAAAGCAAAAGCTGTTGCTGTTAAGACGAAGGTTGTGTCCACATAGACGGAACCCCCTTAAGAGGGACACCAAGATGGACGCAGCTGTTTAGGCCTCTGGCTGCGCAGAGTGTCTGAGCCTGGTGTTAGCGCCAGAGGACAGTGTGAGTGGGGTCTGTGTGCGATGCGAGCAGGTGAATGACTTGCTATGCCTGGTGGCAGAGCTCAAGGAAGAGGTAGAGAGACTAAGAAGTATTAAGGACAGTGAAAGGGAAATTGACTGGTGGAGTCGCACCCTTTTGACCCCAAAAGAAGTCCAGAAGGAGATGGTGAAACCCTGCCCCTCCTGCCATCAGGCAGTTGGAGCAAACCTGGTGGATGGGGGGAATGGAAACAGGTCCCTGATTGGAGAGGTAAAAGAATCCCCTCCCAACCCCCACCATCCCCCCGGGTGCCCTTAGAGAACAGATATGAGGTCCTGGACTCAGAGAACCAGGCAGAGGATAGACAAGAGGAAGATCTGTCTGGAAGGTCTCCTGTTCGCCCCCCCGTCTACCAGACGGGGTACAACTACAGCTACAAAGAAAAAAAAGAAGGGTAGTTGTAGTTGGTGACTCCCTTCTGAGGGGAACTGAGGGCCCTATATGTCGACCAGACCCATCCCATAGGGAGGTCTGCTGCCTTCCTGGGGCCCGGGTGAGGGATATTAGTAGGAGACTCCCTCAGCTAATTCGGCCCTCAGATTATTATCCACTGTTGGTAGTCCAGGCTGGCAGTGACGACATTAATGGGAGAAGTACCAAGGCAATTAAAAAGGACTTCAAGGCGCTGGGTCGACTAGTTGATGGGACAGGAGCACAGGTGCTGTTCGCCTCAGTTGCTGCAGTAGCAGAGATGAATGAGGAGAGGAGTAGGAAAACCTATCTTATCAATAGGTGACTAAGGGATTGGTGCCACTGGCAGAACTTTGGGTTTTTTGACCATGGACCAAATTCCATGGTACCTAGTCTCCTCAAACCAGATGGGCTTCATCTATCTAGCAAGGGCAAAAGGACTATAGCCCATAAGTTGGAGGGGCTGATAAGGAGGGCTTTAAACTAGGTTTGAAGGGGGAAGGGGTTGAAACTGGACTCTCCAGAAAGGAGAACCATCAATAAAACCTCTACGCTGGACTTCTGGAGGGCAGATTTTGGCCTATTCAGAAGACTAGTTCAGAGTGTACCCTGGGAAACAACCCTTGAAAACAAAGGGGTCCAGGAGGGGTGGACATACTTCAAGAAGCAAGTTTTGAAAGCACAGGAGCAGGCTGTTCCACTGTGCCGAAAGGCGAACCGGTGGGGAAGACAACCGGTCTGGCTGAACAGGGAGATTTTGAAAGAAATTAGGGTAAAGAAGAGAGCCTACCGATTATGGAAAAAAGGGCTGGCTACTCAGGGAGCATTTAGGAATATAGTTAGGTCATGTAGAAAGAAAATTAGAGGGACGAAGGCACAACTTGAACTGAATCTCGCCACCTCTGTGAAGGATAACAAAAAGTCCTTCTACAGATACATCAGTAGCAAAAGGAGGGGCAAGGAAAACCTCCACTCTTTACTGGACATGGGCGGGAATATAGTTATCAAAGATGAGGAAAAGGCTGAGGTATTTAACACCTTCTTTGTCTCAGTTTTCAACAGTAAGACAGGTTGTCCTGAGGACAACTGGCTTCTGGAGCTTGTAGAAAGAGACAAGAATCTGAACAGCCCCCCTGTAATCCAGAAGGAAACAGTTAGTGACCTACTGAGCTGCTTGGATCCCCACAAGTCTATGGGACCAGATGGGATCCACCCAAGGGTGATGAGGGAGCTGGCGGAAGAGCTCACCAAGCCTCTCTCCATCATCTACCAACAGTCCTGGCTTGCTGGGAAGGTCTCAGATGATTGGAAGTTGACAAATGTCACACCAATCCACAAAAAGGGCCGGAAGGAGGACCCGGGAAACTACAGGCCCGTCAGCCTGACCTCAGTGCCTGGCAAGGTTATGGAGCAGATCATCCTCAGTGCAATCACACAGCACCTACAGGATGGACAAGGGATCAGACCCAGTCAGCACAGGTTTAGGAAGGGCAGGTCCTGTCTGACCAACCTGATCTCCTTTTATGATGAGGTGACCCACCTGGTGGATGAGGGGAAGGCTGTGGATGTGTCTACCTGGACTTCAACAAGGCCTTTGACACCGTCTCTCACAGCATTCTCCTGAAAAAGCCGTCAACCCACGGCTTGGACAGGGGCACTCTGTGCTGGGTTAGGAACTGGCTGGAGGGCCGGGCCCAGAGAGTGGTGGTGAACGGTGCTGCATCCAGTTGGCGGCCGGTCACTAGTGGTGTCCCCCAGGGATCAGTGTTGGGCCCAGTTCTGTTTAATATCTTTATTGATGATTTAGATGGGGGGATTGAGTCCATCATCAGCAAATTTTCAGATGACACTAAGCTGGGGGGGAGTGTCGAACAGCTGTGTTATAGGTTATAAATCTGAGAGAGGAATTTTTTCTTTCCCTGCTTCCCTGTAAGAGAAACAGAGTTTCGAATAGGGAAGGGGGAAGGGAGGTAATTAGCCTTACAAAGGAATTAGCTCACCAGACTGCATTCCTCCCTGATGGGGCAGCAGAGAGGCTGGGGAGAGAGGGTGTGGCTGGTTCTGTTCAGTGGAGAGAGGGGCAGATGGCTGGATCCTCTTTCGAGGACGGAGACAGGGTCTGTGTTTGGGGCGTTTGGAGAGAAGGCCTGGAAGCCCTTTTGTTTGGTTTCCCGTCCTGGCCAGCCCTGACTGCTGGCTTCAACTTGCCTGCAAACTGTCTTTTGTCTCCAACTCAGACCTGCTGTGTGTTTCATCTGAGAGCCTCTGTGCTCACTGGGAGAAAAGGAGGAGTTTTTTGGGGCACCATCAGCTGAGAACCACAGTGAGTCCTGTTGGGGGGTGTACTGCTTTTCCTTACCCCTTTCCTTCAATTGGGGGGGAAGGGTCCCCCATCTTCTTTTCGGCTCCTCCCGCGACCCAAGACCAACCCCCCAGACCCCTCTCCCCGCGTGGTGACCGCCATGTCGTTGGGTATCCGTCGGTAGGCCTTGGTCCATGGGGGAAGAAAGACACACAACACACACTAGGATGATGAGACAGAGAGATGTCTGCCTGCTCAGCCTAACAGGCAGCTTTATTGAGTTCCCTAACTTCTATTTTCCCACACATATAACATAAACATATTCTTACAAAAACACCCAGGAATGCAACACCTGCACTCAGCCAAACAGCTTTAACCTTGTACTCTTTATAACTCAAGGCTGTGTTCATGGGAACTATCTAATTACCTCCACTGCTCTCATGGAAAACGGCCCAACACTTTGTAATATTTCAAACCCCTCAAGCTTCAGTTGTGGGGCTGTGACTTCACCCCACAATTCCCCCCTTGTCTGTAGTTGTGCAACAAAGACTGCCCATCTCGTATCCTGCAGGGCCCTTTGCAGGAACGACACTAGACAAGGCAGCATCAGCAACACAACTACAACCACCAAGTTTTTAGATGTACAAAGCCCCCCACTGACTGTGCAGGGATTCCTGGCCAGATTCTATCTCCACACAGAAGAAACACTCCCGTAGGGAGTCAACAAGGTGCACTCACTGCTGGAGTACTCCAAGTCCGATTCTTACTGACACCAGAAAGAACTATTTTTATAGAAAGACGATTCAGGGAACACATCCAGTACCATAGACTCACCACGTGCTCGTTCTATGTCATAACCTACATGATGATTAAAATACACACAGTCTTTTACAGTGACTCTAAAATACCTAACTTTTGAAGTGGACTGTTAACAGACAACACATCATCCCAGCTATCAACATGGTCAAGACACCCACGCACAGTATGACAGTCCCGTTTCAATAAGTCACGCCGTCGGACAACATCCTGCACCAGGAGAGATGCTTCCGTGTCACCCAGAGGAACACCAACAAGACAGGTGTGAAATGGCTGCTCTGGATACGCCAGTGATGCACAAAAGGTCGTGTGATTCAGTTCCTTCATTAGTGTCACCCAGACGTTTCGACTATGCCATGGAGTGAACTTTGACAGGTCAGGAACTGCACTGACGACTTCCAGGACTAACAGCAGGACGTACATACAGCGCAGGTATTCAGCGAGGGCCATTATCTGTAGAGACAAACATATCCCTTTCCCCAAGTTATCAAGTCATGTGGATCAGACCATTGACCAGAGACAAGTTCTGCATCTGCATGCTGTGCTCCATCCTCAGCTCTCACAGGGACCACAAGATTATCAGTTTGGATGAGGCTTTTTGCCAAGCAGAGCATATTTTTCCTGAAACTCTAAAAGAAGGTAAATAAAGACAATCGCCAGAGAAGGTCAAAAGGTTTGAGACATACAGAGCTTTGTCTAGCCTAGAGACTGAGGGGGTTATCCCCTCATTCCCCCTTTCTGTTCTTGAAGCAATTGCTTCAGGGCACCATACACTCTCTCCACAATGACCTCTCCTGTAGAAAAATGTGAAATAGCCGTAACATAAGTGACCCTCCACAAAGCAAAGAAAATTTGGACAGATTTACAGACATAAGATGGCTTATTGTTCGTCCGCACTTGAGCAGGTGCTCCAGGTGTAGCAAAAGCACAATGAAAGTGTTTAATGACATCATGGTTTTTTTGTCTAGCATGTGCATTAGCAACCACCACATGGGAAAACATGTCAGTGGACACATGGACATGCTTTAAATTACCAAATTCATTGACATGAGTGTCATCCGATTGCCACATCTGTAAGGCCTTAAGGCCTCGAGGGTTAGTATCAAAATAGACAGGAGTATAGGCATTGCAACAATCTGGACAAGAGTATAGGCATTACAACAGTCTGGACAAGAGTACAGGCATTATGACAGTCTGGATAGGAGTATAGGCATTATGACAGTCTGGACAGGAGGCAGCAATTAAGTGAGCAATAGAATGAGTCAAGCCAAATTGACGTCTGAAAGCTTCTGCACCTGTATAAAAAAAAAAAATGAGGCAAGACAGCTTACTGGTGAATGTTAGGAACAAGTCTCAAAGCAACAGCAAAAACAAGAACATCTGCTCGGGCATTACCCTCTGTGAAGAACCCTGGCAAAGAGGTATGACTACAAACATGTAGCACAAAATAAGGAACAGGCCTCTGCAAAAGAGTTCTTCAGAGCTCGAACAAAGGTTGAAAAATAAGACCTGGAGATGGACAATACATTTGCATTGCACTTCCTGCTTTTCCTCCTCTTGATGAGCACAAGCATCCAAAAGGTTCTCCACTATATTACGGAGATGGAAGTTGGGCTTCAACTCCCCGGCGGGGGCCTGTGGGGTAAAGGCAAAGTGGGCCCTGGAAAGGGCCCTGCTGGCAGTGTTCTGTTCCTTCTGGATGCATTCCTGGCAAAAGCTGTGAATGCACCCCAGAGACATGGGGTTCCTGTAAATGTCCAGGCAGATAGAGGAGGTCAGCCTGTCCTTCAACCTGGCCGCAGCACCCGCCTAGGCCATGGCGCCTGAGCCTCACGACAGGGCTTGAGAGCAAGGAGGAGGGCACTGGTGAGATACTGAGAGCACAGCATACAGAAGCCTTCAAATGGCAATTGAGCTTCTTGTTTCGAAATAGTTTGCAGGTGACCAGGTGAAAGAAGTTCCTGCCCAGCACCTGAGACGGCGGAAAAGATTGTGTGTGTGAAAAATGTGTGTGTGTGTGTGGGGGGTGGTGTTGACTTATAACCATCCTCCATTCCTTCCTTATTCAGGTATCTAGGTGAGTGCGGACGGATGGTCCAACCATCATGGTCATGCCTACTCCTGCAATAAGCAGGCTGCATGTATTAAATAATAGTATACATTTCATGTCTTATCTAGCAGGCCTCTCATCGTGCCGGATCCAGGAAGTCGTTCTGTCCAAGGTTGCAGGAAACCCAATGTCATGGACATATTATTCCTTTTTTGCTTGTGATAAAAGTGGGATAGTTTTTTCCTAATGATTGTCACGCGGTACTCATATTCTATGTTTGAATCTTTGAAATTGATTGGAGCGTTCCCCTTCCCCTTGGTTTGATGTAACACCCCTTTTCGGGCGAGCAACTTCTTGCAACTAATATGAGGCTATTGACGTACTCAGACGTGCAGAAGGTGAAGACAAAACCACAACAAGGAGGGAAAACCTGTGCCTGGTAGACATGATGATAATGAAAGGATTGTCGGTTGTGTACCTTCCATGGGCTTCAGTTTGATCAAACTAGTAAAGTCGAGTGTTCTGTCTCATTTGTGCCACGGTCTCATAATCTTCTGGAACCCTCTGGTTTGGACAACTGCCTTTTATAGCATGGAGGCAAGAGGTACCTGCACTACCACTCCATGAGGTGGAGGGGTTCGACTGCAGTCAGGGGCTCGCTATGGCAGGACGGCTTGTCCCTGACGAGGCCTTGGACTTACAAAGGGAAAGTAAACTGCCCGTGTGGGCAATGGTTACACTAGGCGGCTGTCTGGTGTTAGATCGCACTCCAGGTGTATAGGACCTGTGATGGCTCCCCATAGGCCCATAAAATATAGTGGCTGGCAGTCGACTGCTTCATACTATAAAAGATGTATTGAAAGTATTAAGTTGTTCCATGGTTTAAACGGGGTTCTAAGATTTTCATTCCATTATTTAAGCCCATGCAAGCGGACACACCGACTCATCCGTTTGACCGTGATATCTGTCGACCAGAGACTGTCTAGTAACTGATCACCAGAACACATGCGGACTTCCTTCCTGGGGATGGACATGATGATCGGAACAGCTTTTCTGGACTATCTCTATTTGAAACCCTCACCGGTGCCATGGTCCAAACGCAGACCACGCGGTGGCATGCATCGGGACGAAGTTGGGATGTTATTTTTTGGTCTGTGTTTGGCCCTAACCACCTGCAAAAGTTTATGTTTTCTCCTGCCAAGTCTACTGATAAAGCAGTGAACTTGGCCTTGGAGGGAGAACTTCTGTGTAAACTGTTTTAATTGGTCTGTTGTGATTGGTCCGTTGTGATTGGTCCATTGCTCTTCAAGGGCAGTTGGAGGACAAAGTGATGAGGAAGGTGATGAAGGGCCTCCCCCAGACTCAATTGGAAAGACCCCCCCCAATTCACTGCGCCTGCGTCAGGGGATTTCCAAGGTGCTCACGCATGCGCAGGAGGGGTGCACTTACATAACAGAAGGGGCGGGATTGAGAGCCCCTGACGGGGCGGTACTGGCCACACCTCCCCGGGGCAGGTGCTCTCAATAAACTTTATAAGGGCAGACTCGTGTCTGGGTGGAGGTTGTTGGCTCTTCACAATGGATCAAGATGCTTTTAGCGGGGACGCCTGCTGGACGTGGGAGCCTGCCACCCCTCCGGAACACGCAGCTGCTGTAAAGAGACTTCATTACTGGTTAGGATGGGTAAGATTATCTTATAGGTGACACCTGGGTGAGTATGAGGTGTCGAGCCTCCTTCCTAGGGTCTTTTGTGCACTTTGTCCTCCGACCTAATAATTTTCCCTCGGGCGCCTGTTTTTTCCCCTTTTTTTTCCCTGTTTGCCACCTTTTTCCTAATAAATAGCTATTTTTTTTGCCAACTAGCAACGGTGTTTGGTTTATTCACGTTCCAGAATCCCTCGAACCTGTTTTTCCCCTGGCTTTTCCACCTTTCCCTGTTACAGAAGGTAAATGATAAGAAATTTGGCTGTGGAACCCAGCTAAAGCAGCTTACAATTCACATTTGTTTCCAAGGCACCACTCAAAGTAACGAGATTGTACAGGTACAACAATGCGTGTTGGATTTCTGGCAGTACACTCTACGCACCTTTTTCTAGCCTCAATGATGATTTGAGCTATGATCTCAAACAATCCAGGAGCAGTTTTTTGAGCCTGATAAGGCAAAAATAGCCACTCTATGATGTGCAGTGGATCAGACCAATGGTCAAACCACTGTACCAATGCCCCAAAAGGAACACTGTGATCTGTAAAAATAAAAAATTAGACAATTTGACAATGATCAATTTGTGAAACAAATTTAGAATGTAAAGCCTGCTCTGCTTGCTGGATGGTTTGAACTGCTCTTTTAGTCAGTTCCCTTGATTCCTGAGGATTGTCAGAATGTTTGAGCAGGTCAAATAGAGGTGCCAGCTGGGTGTTTGCCAATTCCAAATAGGACCTAATCCAATTCAAAGACCCTAATAGCTTTTGTACGTCAGTAAGAGTGTTGACATTAATATCCAATTGAACTGGCTGAGGAATGAGTGCTTTCTGTGTAATTTTGAACCCTAAATACTTCCAGGGTTCCTCTCGCTGCACCTTCTCAGGAGCAACTACTAGGCCAAAGGATTGTAGACTCTGGTTTCAGCTTCCAACACACCCAACTGAATCTCAGTGGCCACAGGCAGTAGAAATAATACCTAAATAATGACAACAAAAGGCAGCCAGAAAATTACAGGAGATAATGTTGGAATCATAAACCACCAACAAATTATAGGAATATTTTCATTTCCTGGGAGAGGGTTTTCTATGTATAACACTCGTAAGGTTCTGCACAATTAATAGATGGAACTGAAAATGCGATTTTTTCTTCTCTATAACTGGGGTCTAACTGGATTGTGAAAAAACGTGTCAATAACAATGGGTTATTCAGCAGGAAGCATAGAAGGGGTCAATAAACCAATGCTGACATGGTAACCATGACTGCACCAACCCATCTGAGATCATGCAACAGTCTTCATTTCACAGATTTCTTCTTTATCACAAAGACGGGGTGATTAAAGGATTCTGAGATGGTTCAATGTGATCAGCATCAAGCTGCTCTTTAACAAGCTGTTGCAGGGCCAACAGCTGTCCTGTGGGTATGAGCCACTGCTGAAGCCACACAGGATCTGTATGTTCTAAAAGAATATTCTGAGCAGTACCTCCTAGTCTCACAACCCAAACCCCTGCCGTGACCACAGGCCAGGAGGCCGGCCAGGATGTCTGTGCAATGATAGTTACGTCAGGTCCCGAATGCAGAAGTTCGTTCGCCTGGACAACTGACAGCAAGCTTCCAGTATCATAGAGAGTACAGGTCAGCTGTGGACGTTGTGCAGAGATCGGCACTGACCAAAAGACTTGTGGTGCATCAGTAGAACCAAATCCTCCATCCCGACGCTCATGAGGCTCTGCTTGGGGAACACAACTCAGAAAAGATACAAGTTGAGCTATTTGTGTCCCTTTAGAAATTGTCACTGGAGGATAAGGTGTGGAGACCATAGCACAGATCTGCCTTGTATAGTTAGCATCAATGACTGCCGCCAGGGCTGCGTCGCAGTTGCCGCTGCCCACACGGGCACAGATGGACTCGGCGGAGCCGAGGCCGAACCCGGCGCCACCCCGCAGGCACCCGCAGCGGGCGGACCTGACACGGCTGCGCAGGCATCCGGCGCTGGGTACACAGCCGCGGCACCGTCCGGAGGAGATGTAGAAAGCTCCTTAAGGTGAAAATCAGTCACTGCGTTCACAAGATCGTCTCCTGGTCCATCAGCAGCACATTCATGCCGTAGCTGTCCTTGATTATCTTGGACAAGTAGTGCGAATCGCTAGCAGTGCGTTCATCTTGGCAGGGCCGCTCGACTGCCCTCGGCCCCCCTCCGGGACCTCCGGTCCCGCTTCGACTCCCTTCGGCTCCGCCTGGCCCCTCTTCTTCAGCACTCTAATGTCCTCCCAGGCAAAGCAGCCTCTCTTCTATTCTGAAGACACAAAAGTAACAAGCGACATAACTTCATCGCGCCTAACACCAAAATGCCGTAACAAAGCTTTCCAGGCGATAAACACATGCCTTTCGTTTGCACTCATGGTCTGCCCCCATGGTGACTAGGAAAAATACTCAGGAGCTCACCTGTGCCCTACCAAGTGCCAGATGCACCCGGGTTCTCCAGGCAACTTGTGCCTTCCAAGTGCGGCAGAAACACTTGCCTTCAGGTGTGGAAAACAATCGGATCCAGATCCTGCAGCGCCCCGCTGCTAAAACAGCTCCTGAGCACCAAGACCTCGCTGCGCCTCGCCCCGCAGCTCAACTGCCTCCGGTCACGATACCCCAGACAACACAGGCAATACTTGACAGTCTTTTTCTGGTCCTCACACGGGGCACCGTTGTCATTGGGTATCCGTCAGTAGGCCTTGGTCCATTGGGGGAAGAAAGACACACGACACGCACTAGGATGATGAGACAGAGAGATGTCTGCCTGCTCAGTGTAACAGACAGCTTTATTGAGTTCCCTAACTTCTATTTTCCCACACATATAATATAAACATATTCTTACAAAAAAAACCCAGGAATGCAGCACCTGCACTCAGCCAAACAGCTTTAACCTTGTACTCTTTATAACTCAAGGCTGTGTTCATGGGAACTATCTAATTACCTCCACTGCTCTCATGGAAAACGGCCCAACACTTTGTAATATTCCAAACCCCTCAAGCTTCAGTTGTGGGGCTGTGACTTCACCCCACACCGCCAGAGCCCAACAGCGCCCCCTGCTGACCACGACAGAGAACTGCAGGTCCTACACCTTCAGCGATCCAACAACACCCCCTGCAGGTCACGATTAGGACTGCACTAAAGGACAGAGAAGTATTCATTTAGACCTTTTTTGTTGTTGTTTTTTTCCTAGGATTGCTGTCTAATTTTTTTGTGTTTTGTTACTGTTTTTGCGAACATACATATATCTTTTAATAAAGGGTTGTTATTTCTTCTGTTTTTTCCACACTTCCTGGATTAAAGCCCCTTAATTTTGAATTTAAAATTGCTGAGAGAGAGAAGTTTGGTCTATCTCATAACTCATCCTCTTTAGCAAACATTCCAGTCCCATCAGACTGAGACAAGCTGGAAGGCAGGAGGGCTCTGCAGAGGGACCTGGACAGGTTGGAGAGTTGGGCTGATTCCAGCAGGATGAGGTTCAACAAGGCCAAGTGCCAGGTCCTGCACTTTGGTCACAACAACCCCATGCCAGTGCTACAGGTTGGGCACAGAGTGGCTGGAGAGCAGCCAGGCAGAGAGGGACCTGGGAGTTTGGATTGACAAGAAGCTGACCATGAGCCAGCAGTGTGCCCAGGTGGCCAAGAAGGCCAATGGCATCCTGGCCTGTATCAGGAACAGTGTGGTCAACAGGTCCAAGGAAGTGATTCTTCCCCTGTACTCAGCACTGGTGAGGTCACACCTGGAGTACTGTGTCCAGTTCTGGGCCCCTCATTTCAGGAAGGACATTGAGGTGCTGGAGCAGGTCCAGAGGAGGGCAACTAGGCTGGTGAAGGGACTCGAGCACAAGTCCTATGAGGAGAGGCTGAAGGAGCTGGGGCTGTTCAGCCTGGAGAAGAGGAGGTTCAGGGGAGACCTCATCACTCTCTACAGCTACCTGAAAGGAGGTTGCAGCCAGGTGGGGGTTGGTCTCTTTTCCCAGACAACTATCAGCAAGACAAGAGGGCATGGTCTCAAGTCATGCCAGGGAAGGTTTAGGTTAGATATTAGAAAGAATTTCCTTACAGAGAGGGTGGTCAGACATTGGAATGGGCTACCCAGGGAAGTAGTGGATTCTCCGTCCCTGGAGATTTTAAAAAAGAGACTGGATGTGGCACTTAGTGCCATGGTCTGGTAACCGGAGCGGTAGTGGATCAAGGGTTGGACTTGATGATCTCGGAGGTCCCTTCCAACCCAGCTGATTCTATGATTCTATGATTCTACGATTTGTTCTACATGGGAAATCTTCAGGTCATCCAGAAAATGTGTCAGTCAAAACTAAGAGATAACAGAACCCCCCCCTTTTCTTGGGAGCTCAGAGAAATTAATTTGCCAAATTTCACCTGGGAAATGCCCTTTGCTTATTGCCCCTTGGTGTATTTTTGTTCCAGTATTTCAGACAAAGTTCACATGGGGATGTGACTTGCTCTATTGTGGTAAATAAATTTGGTCCTGCTACTCTAGTCCTTAAATGCTAATAGAGTGAGTCTAAACCCCAATAGTTTTATCATGTTTTACTTTTACGAATTGCCACAGTAATTTTTCTAATAGTATTAACTGACCTGTTTTTAAATAATCTCACCCACTGTCTAACAGCTTACCTTCATTTTCATGTATCCACTTATAATCTGTTTCTTGATATTCTACCTGTTGATCTGTGTCTAGTTCTTCTAGCACTAAAGCTGCTACTGGTAGTTCTTTACTTCTTGCAGCAGTTAACTCAGCTTCTGCATCAGCTTTACTGTTTCCTATTTCCGGGACAGTGTTACCTTTCAGGTGTCCTCGGCAGTGCATAATTGCCACCTGAGAGGGGAGTTGTACAGCTTCTAGTAATCGTAGAGTTTCTTCAGCATATTTCACAACTTTTCCTTGAAGAGTTAAAAGTCCTCTTTCTTTCTAAATTGCTCCATGAGCATGAACTATGCCAAAGGCATATTTGGAGTCAGTCCAGGTGTTAATTTGTTTTCCTTCTGCCAATTCTAAAGCTTGAATGAGAGCTATCAGTTCTGCTTTCTGGGCTGAGGTTCCTGTGGGCAAAGAATTTGATTCAATTACCTCAGTAGTGGTGGTCGCAGCATACCCAGCCATCTTCACACCTTGTCTTATGAAACTGTTGCCATTGGTAAACCAGTCTTCTGCATCCAGGGGTGGTTCTTCTTTAAGGTCCAGGCAGCTGGAGTACACTGCTTCAATGGTTTCCAGGTAGTCCTGCACAACAGGTGCAGCCAAGATTCTTCCTTCTAGGAATGAAGCTGGGTTAACAATGTTAGTCACCTGAATGGTTGTCATCTGATTCAGCCAGGATTACCCGATATTTCAGAAATTGGGAGGGTGACAGCCAATGATTTCCTTTCTGTTCCAGTACTGTAGATACTGTGTGGGACACTAACACAGTCATTTTCTGTCCCATTGTAAATTTCCTGGCTTCTTCTATATTTATGATCATTGTTGCTACCGCCCTTAGGCAGGTGGGCCATCCTTTGCTTACTTCGTCCAATTGCTTGGAGAAGTAGGTTACTGCTCTTTTGTGTGGCCCTAGTTGTTGAGCCAGGACCCCTAGAGCCATTCCTTGTCGTTCATGAGAGAACAACCAAAAGGGCTTCGTTACGTCAGGCAATCCCAACGCTGGAGTCCTTATGAGTTCTCGCCTCAGCTATATGAAGGCTCCACTTGCTTCGGGGGTCCAGACTAGGTTGCCCTTAGTTATTTTCAGCAGGTCATATAAAGGCTTTGCAATTAGCCCGTACTAATATATCTATAAACAACACCAACCTGTCATTCCTAGAAAGGCTCGAAGGTTTCTCACCATCTGTGGTTTGGGTGTCTGGCAGATGGTTTCCTTTCTTGTTGTCCCCAGAGATCGTTGTCCCCAGAGATCATTTTCCTCTCGATACTTCATATCCCAGGTACATGACTTTCTCCTGGACCAGATGAGCTTTCTGTTGAGAGACTCAATACCCATTTAAGTTCAAAAAGTTTAAGAGGTTTACTGTCCATTGGACACATTCTTCTTGTTTTTCAGTAACAATCAATAGATCATTTACATATTATAAAAGTACACCCTCTCACGGTGGTGACTGCCATTGTTCCAATTATTTAGCTAATTGATTCCCAAAAATTGTGGGAATGTTTTTGAACCCTTAAGGTAACACTGTCCAAATGAGCTGAGTTTTCCTTCCTGTGGTGGGATTTTCCCACTTGAAGACAAATATCCTTTGACTTTCCTGTGTTAAGGGAAGACAGGAAAAAAGGCATCTCTTAAGTCTAATACTGTGAATCAAATTAGATTTTCTTTTAATTTTGTTAAGAGGGTATATAGTTTTGCAACAGCTGCATGTATGTTTTAGCTATTTTATTTACTGCTCTTAAATCCTGAACCAACCTATATGTTCCACTTGGCTTCTTGACTGCTAAAATTGGGGTGTTGAAATCTGATTCACACTCTACAAAAAGCCCTAATTTCAAGAAGTTATCTATTATTGGTTCAATTCCTTTACTATCTTCTAGCCTCAGTGCATATTGCGTCCTAATTACTAGGTTTGCTCCTGGTCGTAATTCTATTTGAATGGGAACTGCCCTTTTCAACTTTTCTGGTGTTTCAATAGCCCAAACTCCTAGGTATATCTGATTTAAATTTGATTGACATTTGAATTATCCTGATTTGGTTCCATGTAGCTCATTGCTAAACTCAGAGCTGCTATTAATTGTTCTCCCTTTACCTTAAATTCAATTTTACCTTGTTTGAATTCTATTACAGCTCCCAGATTTTCCAATTTTGAACTTCAGGGTTTCAAAAGAAAGCTTTTCTGATTGTCCAGTGGCACCCACGACTTAAACATATTTATCACTTTTAGGTATTAATTCTTGATTCAAAACAGAAAATGTAGCCCCGGTATTAATTAGAAAATCTAATTCTTCTTTTTCTTCCCTTAGCTTAATTTTTACCAGCAGGTCCCCTAGGTGCTGGCCTGCTGGCCCCCCCTTTCACTCAGTACTCTGTAAGCAAAAACAGTCCCTCCTGTGCCTGTATTTCCACCTGTTAATTCAGGGCATTCTTGCTTCCAGTGTCCCTCTTTTCTACAATATGTACACTGGTTCTGACCCAACCTTGTCTGTCGGGGAGGCAAACCTTACATCTGTTACACAAGGCTCATACATATAACTAACAGTTGCAAAATGGACAAATATTAATTCTAGGTCTTATCCAAAGTGTTGTGCTTATAGTTAACTCTTCAGCATTACCTCCCATATAGTAATTCTTAGCATGATAATACCTTTAACTATGTGCTCCTGGATGTTTCAAGGTAAGCAAGGTATATCAGGTACACAATAACTTTTCCGAAAACAAACAAGACAACCTTGTTTCCCTCAAAATAAACAATATTTGGCCAAATACAAACAAAACCAGACCAGACCAGACCAGAGGGGATATTCCCCTGGAAGAGCGTCCTCTCCCGTATCCCTGCGAGTGACGGCGTCCTGCCTTTGACTTATGGGAATCCAGAACCAGAATAACCAGAACCAGAATAGACAAAACCAGAAACCAGATACAAATACCTTTTATCAATAGTCAGTGTTCTTGTCCAGTCCCCACAAGAAGTCATTGAAGAAGGGAGCCCCTTCAGGTAAAAAGACTTACCCGAGGGCACCCAAGGGGGTCCCGTCCTCCGAGGGATTCCACAGCTGGGTGGAGAATGTGTGTTGCCACAGGTCGCCAAATGATTCTGAAAAATCGGCCAGAAAGACTGCTCAGAGATGTTTTTTTATCTTCAAACGGCAAGGTATTTGTTTATTCAACGTTGGGAGCAAGCCAGCTCGCGCTGGACAGACTTGCTCAACTTGCAAGTGCAAAAGTAAGCCATTTTGTACACTTTAGATACATGGTTACATCATTTATTATACATATTAATAAGTAGGCTAGTCTCTGGGCGGAGTCTTTCCAGACATGCGCAGTCTTCTACTGTGGGGGTCTTCTCCTCAAGCCTTCATCCCTCTGGTGGTCGCCATGGACGTCTTCCTCAATTTGACCTCTTCAATTAGGTGACTTGAATTCTTCGAGCTTGCAAAATCCTGGCTCTGGGCCTTCTAGATCTTATTCAAACATCTAGTTTACCTAATTTATTACTGTGTGTGTACTACTCCTATTCTTTCTATAATAAGGCCTTTGGTCCAGTGAGCAGAACAGAACAAGATATTAACCAGTGCTCCTAAAATGTTCTTCTAGCAAAACAGGTATTGAGGTTTCTTAGCAGGCCAAGATATCTCAGTTAACTCTTTTAGGTCTGCCTCCTGTTTCACAGTTAAACTTGCCCTGTCAGCCGTTCCAGCATCTCCCATTCTGCTGTCCCACAGGAATCCTCAGCCTGATATTGGAAGAAAAAAAATAAAAGCTCCTTTCTAGGGTGCTCCTACTGCCCCAAAATATCCACACTTCCCACAAACCACATCCACTGACACAGAGTAGCAATCCCCTCAATATGGATATTCACAAAAGGAGAAACACCTCTTATTTCTTTCGTCTTATTTCATATACAGATCTCATTATGCCCTCTGGCACTGTATAAGAACAATATCTAAATTCAACCACTCTATTGCTGAAGTTCTGTTTATGCAATTTATAAATCTTTGCCAACACATTCTCCAAACTTGTAAAACCGTTTCACCAACATGTGCTTTCATCTTTTAGTTCTAAATCCCCCCATTCCAATCTTATCCCTATCCACAGGTTAACATGCTGAAATTGCCAACATTTAATGTAGATTACGAATATATGAGGTGAACAATTATTACAAATTGAGCAAAGATAAGGGTTAGCGCTTTCGTTTGCTGTTAGCAGAGAGGCTGTCAGCCCTGGAGTTTGTGGCATTTACAAGCAGCCAGCAAACTTCCAGGCCTAATTTCTGCAAACAATGAGTGTTAGAGTCAGCCTCCTGCCCAATTAGTTCTGTAAACCATAAAACCACTATCTCCCATAAACACATGAAGGTAGTCCTTTCGTTGTGGTTAGGAGTAAACAATAACAAACATAAAACCAAATATAATTCTAAATATTTACTTACTTAACACACAACAGTAATTTTATGACATAAAAGACAATATTCACAAACAAAAGGAAAAAATACAATCAGCACACACAAGGGATCCCGACAGACAGTTTAAAACAAACCCAGAGATAATATATTACCAGACTTATAATGATCACAATTCCCAATCCAAGTCCAAAATCCAGTCACATAGGTAAACCCAAAAACATGTCCCTTTTTCCAAATCCTCTTAGCCCGAGGAATTTGGTGTAACTTTGGTGAGACTCACAGTCAAAGCCTATGCAATCCTTTTAGTGGGACTTGAACCCACAATTAGAAGGATGCTGTTCTTGTTAGCTGCTAGCAAGCCAGAGCCCTAGAAAACCAGTGTACGACTTATGGTTTCCTTCCCAAAACCCTAGGGAAAAATAAAAGAGTGCTTTAGAATTTGTATACCTTTGCACAGGATCTTCGTCCACTCCCATGATGATCCAGCAGAGCCCAGGGAGCCTCACCGGAGTAATGTCCCAGGGCGCACCGAGGGTCCCCAGTTCCAGAGGGTCTTCACAGACTAGCGGACTTCGTCCCATCTGGGGTGCCAAATTGATTCAAAGAAAACCTTAAACAATATATGTAAAGCACACTTTTATTACAGTCGGGGAGATGCAGGGGGATTTCATCTCCCCGTGCATGTCCGCTGAGAAAAGAAACACACAGTTTTTTATACAGTGGGTTTCAAAAATTATCTATCATATACACTCTTCATGAAGTCTGCCTTATCTAAATAGACATTTGGTTGCCTAACTCCTATTCTTACTATTATAGAGTAGTTACATAAAGTTTTATCATTTCAAACAGCTTAGGTTCCCCCCACCCCTCCTTCTGTCTCCCTTGCAATGTTAAGTGCTAAAAGTCTTTTCTGCTTTCCTGACGGTCCTTTTGTTTACGTAAGCTAGTTTTATCTTAATTGCCCACAGTTTAGACAGCAACCTTCTTTCAAGCAGTTACAATTTGCAGAGTCACACTAACATAGCTAAATTTTTACTAACATAGTTAAATTTTTATTATATTTTGTCTTGTCTTTATTTCAGTACTAGCAATAGTGTAGCCAGCAGGACCAGGGAAGTGATTGTCCCCCCGTACTCGGCACTGTTAGACACCAGGATCAGTTATTATTGGGTCAGAACTGCCTTGGGGAGAGTCTGTGTGTGCGAGGGGGGGAAAGGGCTAGACCTAGGTCCACAGTCAAGATGGTCGAGAGCACATGGCAGGAAAAGTCATGTGGCTGGGCTATCAATCAATAAGTTCTGCCTGGTGGCCCACCCACACCACGCCCCCTGAAGCCTCTAATTGGCTGTGGCACCCTTCACTTCTGCTAGGGGAACATTGAGTGGTCAGTGAACCATAGGTCTCACCTAGAGGGAGTGGCCACAGTAACCAAAGCCTATAAACAGACATGCATGTGGTCTCCATTTTGCTTTCGCCTCTGCCCTCCTGACCTGTCAACATGTGACCTCCAGAGTGGCAACTATGTTTCTGTCTTTCTTTATTTATTCTTTCTTCTCTTAATCTCTCTTTCCTTCCTCTTGCAGGCAACTCAAACACCTATTGTCTGTATTTAACTTAAGTTGTGGTATTTAACTTAAGTTTGGATCAGTGTTTGTCTGGTAACTTACTATTAAGTGTAATGCTTTTGTGAATTAGGTTCTTTGTACTAGGTGTTATAGTGAAATGCTTTTCCTTGGTTTGCATGTTATTTCTGTAAAACCCTTTTTGCCCAAACACTTATTTTCTCACCAAACTAAAAGAAACCTCTTAGAGAAAAAGTGTATGGCTTTTTCTCTGGAGGTGAACTCAAGGTATTAAAGAATCAAAAGGCTTTGCAAGAGTTTGTGTAGGCAAAATCTCTTGAGGCCTAAAATTAAAGTG
This sequence comes from Corapipo altera, assembly GCF_003945725.1. NCBI lineage: Eukaryota > Metazoa > Chordata > Aves > Passeriformes > Pipridae > Corapipo > Corapipo altera. The sequence continues at coordinate 851,551 of NW_020885005.1, read as the reverse complement.
TAACACCTGGTAAAAACATGGAGCTTCTGGACTGGGGTGTAACACACACCTTCAGTGCTGTGTCCAGTTCTGGGTCCCTCACGACGAGAAGGACATTGAGGTGCTGGAGTGAGTCCAGAGAAGGGCACTGGAGCTGGGGAATGGTCTGAAGCACAAGTCTTATGAGGAGTGACTGAGGGAGCTGGGGGTGTTTAACCTGGAGAAAAGGACGCTCAGGGAAGACCTTATCACTCTCTACAACTACCTGAAAGGAGATTGTAGACAGATGGGGGTCAGTCTTTTCTCCCAGGTAACAAGTGATAGGACAAGAGGAAACGGCCTTAAGTTGTACCAGGAGAGGTTTAGGTCAGATATTAGGAAAAATTATTCACTGAAAGGGTTGTCAGGCATTGCCGCAGGCTGCTCAGGGAAGTGGTAGAATAACCATCCCTAGAAGCGTTCATAAAACGTGTGGATGTGGCACTTGGAGACATGGTTTAGTGGTGAACATGGTGGTGCTGAGTTAACAGTTGGACTCACTGATCTTAAGGGTCTTTTCCAACCTTAATGATTCTATGATTTTCATGGGAGTTGCATGTCTATCTAATGCCTTTCTGAAACTGGATCATTACAGATCTCACAATAGCCCCAGTACTAGAGGGCTGACTAGCTCTTTTCATTTCTGCCTGCATGAGACATTAAAGACATGATTCTGATATTACACCTAGTTGTTCGTAGCCAAAAACTGTCTTGTCATGTTCTTGTCAAACCTGCATACATAAGCATTCAGGAATTTCATCTCCCATTCAGTCACTGAGACAAACATCACCACATTGGATACAAACACCTGTCTTTTACTCAGACCTCTTGAAGAAGTGCTGCTATTGGTGTCAGTGAACTGGAGTTTGACCTCAATTTTACTGTAATGAGTGTATCTATTGTTGTTTGAGATTTTTTGACAAGACAATTTGATTTTTTTAAAACTTAAGAAGTAATAAAAAATTGTCAGCATTTCTGGAGTGAGCTTGAATACATTCAGAATATCAGCAAAAGGCTATGAAGACAGAAAAATAAAGTACGCAAATTCTTTTATAATAAAGTTTTGAAAATATTCATATTTCATATTTTTTAAAAGTACTCTTCTAGTACTTGGTGGAAGTTTCTTATATCTGTGCCCCGGACTACTTTGTACAGCTGCTTTACTTGGGTCACAGTGACTTTTTTTAACCAAATTGCGTAATTGAAGAAGCGTTAACTGTTTTATTGTACCTATTAGCATTTAGTACAAGGCTGACATTTTTTAAAATGTATGCAATGGGAAAAATTGGAAGACAAATTTAAAAAAGGAAGTAATACAGGGTACTGCAAATTGCTCACAACTGCAAAGAAATACTTCTACACACGTTACTTTTTTTTGAAGGTAATTTATATAAACTCCTAAAACACACTAAGAGAAAATGGTCACACTTTTTTACTGCTTAAATAGCCTACATAAATAATAAAATGACTTTCAAACAAGGCATATAGATGCATGTAAAAGGAATATGCCATCAGGGTGTGTAAGGTGATAGTCAATTTAAGGCCACAGTGACAGTCCTGAGCTGTTACAAGAAAGGCCCTGCACCTGGAGGGGGCATTCCCAGAAACCCATTGTAAGGTGATAAGGCTACACAAAAAAGGACAAAGAGACTCCTGATGGCTTCCTGAAAGACCCCAGCACCTGGGTGAGACTTCCCAGCAACAGACTGATAGGATCAACGAAGGGTAGAATGGTATGGAGATAGCATGGCCTTTCTTCGCAAACATCCTACCTGATGGGAACTCAGGAAACCGACCCTTAGGCCTATGCCATCTGTCTATCACCCCAAAAATTAGTTTATTGACTATAGTCACTCAAACTGCCTAAGAAAAAAAATTATAAAAAGAGATCAGACATGAGCAAAAATCGGGGAGAAGTTCCATCATTTCTGCAGGGGTAACTGAAGAACTGCCTTTTTTCCTTCCACTCCTCAGGACACTGCGGGGTGAGCAACTGTTTTTATATTTTACTTTGCTTTCACCTTTACTAATTGTACTTTGCTTATTTTACTTTGCTTTCACCTTTCCTTATATCTTGCCTTCCCCTTTACCCTAGAGATACTAATTGTACTTTGCTTTACCTTATAGATACTAATTTTCCCTATACCTTGTAGACTACCATGTACTTTATTGCCTTAGATCGCGTACTCCGACTCGTTGTACGTGATTTGCCTTAAAGTGTGTATTTCTTGGTCTTGGTGAGGTAAAGTGTGTGCTAGTGAGAAGCAGCTATATTCTTTCCTTTTTACTTTGTGTTAGCTAGTGTGTTTAGATTTTGTCCTAGTCTTTGTAAATTGGTCTGTCATGGAGGGGAGTTGCTTGAGTTTTATACTGAGGTGTTATAGTGATCTATTGTTTCTTAGGGAGTTGTGTTGTTTTTTGGAGAGTGTGCTTCTGGTTTGAGGTTTTATTAGTTAAGTGGAATTTTGCAGTTAAACGTTATCACCCATGAGGCAAACCCTATAAGTCGTCACAGATTTGTATTAATAAAAGTTATTTTGTGAGCTGCTAAGAATTAGTCCATTTTTTGTTGTTGGTTTTTTTGGTGCTGGCAGTCTAGTCGACAGTAGAAAAACTTGTAGGAGAAACTTGCAGAGAAGGGTCTCCATTGCTATTAAGTGCAGTCCCCATAAATAGGGTATCAAAAGTCCTGTCTATCTCAGTCAATCTGTCAAGCGAAAGGTCTCCCCCTAAGGAGACGCTTGACTGACTGTTTTTGGGCTTTAAAGGCTTTGAACTCCTGGGAGGGGGACACTAATAGACAAAAGATATATTAATACAGGTGGGACAGAAAATCCTTCATTTCTGCTCCTTTTCACATGACAGGGTGCTACATTGGTCGCCAAACTTAAATGAATAAACATTCTTTTTTCAGTCTGGAGTTTTAAACAATGTCTGTCCTGTTAACTTGCTTTCTTAAGCACTTGTTTTCCTAGTAGACACTGAGGCTGAACCTTCCCTTGTTTACTTCTATGAAGGGAAAGCACTGTCCTATTTGGGGCTGATGAGCAGCCAAGTGAAAGAGGCATGTGCTACCCCATCTATAACCCTGTGTCTCTCCAGGGATGCTGATTTTCTCTCCCCCATCTAAGGTAGCATGTTGATAACTGTCCTAAAAGGCTTTTGTTGATACCTCTTTACCCACTAGATACCAGCTGCTTTGGAAAAAGAAGTTGAGGAAGCTTTGTGTGAGATGGTGGGCAGCTTTCCACCCTATGCTTACAATGTGCAGCTATTCCTGCTGGAGAAAAGGGAGCAGGGAAGTCCTGAGACAGCACTCACTGCAGTCCTCAGTCCTTTAGAAAAGGTTTAGGTTGATTTATTAGTCTGAGCCATCCTCAGGCAAGGCAAGGAAAGAGGAGGACATGGTCCTCCTCTTAGTAACTAGTAAACTAAATAACTTAGTAAACTAAGACGCATCTTACATGAGCATGGGCATATCCTGGATCATGCAGCACAGCTACAAGTGCAAATATTCTCCCAGCTTTGGTTTGGGATGCTGGCTGCAAAATTGTCATCTCCTGTGCATGTTGTAACAAGGAAAAAAGCCCCCAAGATGCCCCTTCCTACAGCTACACCTTGCTTGTACTCCATTGCAATGAATTCCAGATTCTCCTTGCCTCTTTCTGACCATGTGGAGTTCCGGGGTTCATTTTGTTTTTGGCTGAGTCATCTAGCTGCCTTTGGCCCTGGTTCGCCTCTGTTCCCTCATGCCCTGTTCTGCCCATGGCCCAGACTTGCCACAGATTTAATCGGAGAAGCTGGTACCATCTGCAGAGGAACTTTTGAGGGGAAAGGCTGCTCTTCTCCCCTCCCCCCTTCTCCGTGCCAGTGGCAGTTTACACCCATTGACAAGGAAGGGGAGTTCCAGCCAGAGCCAGTCTTTGACAGCATGAGTCCACAGGAGGAATCACCTTTTCCCCTTCTCCCTTCCCCCTTCGGTGGGGGTCCCTGTTCGGCTGCTTCCCCGCACACCTGGCCCCATGGACGTGGTGGCCACCAGAGCCCAATAGCTCCCCCTGCCGACCATCAGGGAGCAACTGCAGCCATTGCTCCTCTGGAGGCCCAACAACACCACCTGGTGACTGTGAGTGGGGCACTGCAGCCCCACCTGCCAAGGCGCCAGCACCCCCTGCTGAGTGTGGTTATAACTGTGCCAAAAGGCAAAAAAGTACTTAATTGTTTTCAGTGGAAGTTTGGTTGCTTGTTTTTCTTGTGTTACCTATATATATATATTCTTTAGTAAAGAGTAGTTATTGTCTTTTCTACACCTTTTCAACTGGAGCCTCCTAATTTTGAAGTTATAATTACTCAGAAGGAGGAGCTTGATTTTTTCTCACATCCCGCCCTCCTTAGCAAACATTTCTGTCTCGTTAAACTGAGACAATTCCATGTGTGGAAATTCAAGTGGACCTTTACTGAACAATCAGAGTTACATACTGTTGAAAAAGTAGGCTTTGATTTTCCATCACAGGTTGACTTTTGCAGCCACATGTTACACAGGAATATTCACTAGAAAGCAACTCTGTAGAGAAGGACCTGGGGATCCTGGTGGACAACAAGCTGTCCCTGAGCCAGCAGTGTGCCCTGGGGGCCAAGAAGGCCAATGAGATCCTGGGGTGCATTAGGAAGAGCATTGCCAGCAGGTCAGGGAGGTGATCCTGCCCCTCTACTCAGCCCTGGTGAGGCCTCATCTGGAGCACTGTCTCCAGTTCTGGTCTCCCCAGGACAAGAGAGACATGGAGCTCCTGGAGCAGGTCCAGCAGAGGGCTACAAAGACAATTAGGGGACTGGAGCATCTCTCTTATGAGGAAAAGCTGAGAGAGTTTGACCTGTTCGGCCTCAAGGAAAGAGGACTGAGAGGGGACTTCACCAATGTCTGTCAGTATCTGCAGGGAGGTGTCAGAGGACCAACCAGGCTCTGCTCGGTGGTGCCCAGTGATAGGACAAGAGGCAATGGGCACAAACTGATGCAGCAAAAGTTCCACCTGAACATGAGGAAGAATTTCTTTCCTGTGCAGTGACTGAGCACTGAATAGATTGCCCAGAGAGGGTGTGGAGTCTCCCTCACTGGAGATATTCCAGAACTACCTGGACACAAACCTGTGACATGTGCTCTGGGATGACCCTGCTTGAACAGGGAGGTTGAACCAGATGACCCACTGTAGTTCCTTCCAACCTGAACTGATGCCTAAAATCGGCTCTTAAAAGAAAACCCCTAAGACTCAATTTGTGAGTTTTAGCAGGCAGCATTCCTCAAATGCATGAGAATCTAATTTCTTCAAAAGCGTGCATGCAGAGTTACAAAAACCTCTTGCTTTTATTTAGTTACCTAATTGACAATTCAAAACATTACCTAATACTGTTACACCCACTTCCAAAACTGTCCCTCCCTTAGTACCACCCTCAACACACCTCCCAAAGTTGAGTTGGAGGTCCCAAAGACCCCTTATCTTCATCTTCCTCATTTTGTTCCTTGGTCTTTGGCACAGTACCATGCCTTCTGGAATGGTTTCAAGCCTTCTGAATAGCTTTGACTGGTTATATCAGGTGTTATGTCTCTTTCTCAGTACATTTTTACAGATAGAAAACACCTCGTTAAAACCCCTTGTTTTTAAAATTCTTAACAAAGAATGTCAAACAGCACTTCCAGAAATCCTGCACAAAAGCACCAGCAGGCCAAAGGCACTAGCAAGCTATACCAAAATCTACATAATATAGATTTTGAGGCATCAGAACCATTCTGTGATTCTATGACTAAGTTTTTTGCTATAAACTTTGGTCAGATTTAGATCAGAAGAATCATGATCTCAGTACCTCTCTCAACTGGAACCTGGCTATTGTAGAGAAACATGAAAGACACAAAAACTTTTGGGAAGTAACTTACTATCCTTTCCCCAAATATTCTAAAAATTTAGTTTGAATTCTGGGGCAACTAGCAGGACTGGGATTTTCATTCTATTTAAAATTGTGGCTTGGCCTGTTTCATAGGTTAGGATTTCCAAAAACAACCTGTGTCAATCTAGTTCAGCTCTTATTGACTTTAGTGACTGTCATAGGTTTACTTCTTCTAAAAACCAAGCGGGGAATTTTTCTTTCCCCTGCATCACTGTGAAAGAAAGATGTTGAACCAGGGAGGGGGAGAGTGGTTGGCTAGGGTGATTGACACACACAAAAGAAGTAACCAGCAACCTTACATTCCAAGCTAATGACCCTCAGAAGACTGGGGGGGTGAGTTTGGTTTTTTGTTTGGTTTTTTTTTTTTTCTCCTCGGGAAACAGCAGGCACTTCATTTTGCCCTGACTCAGGGAAGGTGTGTGTGTGGAGGGGTTCCAAAATTCATTTTGTTTTCAGCCAGGTCATCTGGTTGCTTCTGGCCCCGGTTCGCCTCTGTTCTCCTGCGCCCTGTTCTGCCCCCAGCACAGACTTTCATCAGAGAAGCTTGGCCATCTGCAGAGGAACCTTTGAGGGAAGAGACCGCCCCTTTCCTCCTCCGCTTCTGTGCTGGAAGCATTAAAAGAATGTCCTAGAGCTCAACAGTTACAGCGAGTTATTGATTCTTAAAGAATCAGTTACATGCTCTGCCTGCCTGTACTGCATAATGTTATGTGGGCATGTTTTCTTTCATCTGATACAGTTAACTCATAATACTTACCTGAAATATTAAATAGGAGTATCCATATTCTTGCAGATGACTCAACAAACTTCAATTGGTGCACTGAGTTAACATTTTTGACAACAGATTGAAGATCACTGTCAAAATGGTCCAGCACAGTGGATGATGACCTTAATTAGTCACTTCTGCCAATTAAGTTTCTTAACTTTTCTAGATCCTAAAGATGGTGTCGTGGGTGGGAGTGGAAGGCTTAGACAAAATTTATTAAAAAAACCCTGCCGTTGAGTCACGAGGTGCAGAAGGGACTCCCTTGCTTTTTAAACTCTTTCTCAGAGAGGAGTCTAGGTGTGGCTGAATCCAGTCTTAGCCTCAGATTATATCAATAGTTGAAATTTAAGGAATTACAGAGGTGTGATTGAACCACTTTTGTTCTACAGGTTTTAATGATTGGCAAAATGAGAATATTTGTATAAAATGAATCATTTATTATTACAAATGATCAGACAGATCTTAATCAGAATTATTTACTACACAATAAAAATACTAAAACTACTAGTAGTATAGTATAAGATAGGATAGTGCACTGTATTGAAGCAATTATTGAAACAATTATATTGAAGCTTGCAAAAAGAAATAATTATTAAGTAGACATTGATGTAACTCACCTATACCAACGCTCGTGGGAAGATCTCTTTCTCTCAACCTTGAGGAGTATCCTTGGAGGGCATCCCCACCCAAGGGAGGAATCTCCACACATACACCCCAAGAAGGGTTATGTTAGAAGAACCTGACTGTATGAAAGGGGACTGGACTTTTATATTATAAAGTGATTGACTGCTAGTCACAAATTTACAGACCAGCTACCAGCTTATCTGTCAAATCCTGTTTCAAAAGCAGGATGTGTACTCAAAGTCTGGTGAACCAGGATGGTTTTAGCATAATCAACATCAAGACAGCACCCTGGTACCAGCAGTTGAACTTGCATGATAGCTTGCATGATGGCTTGCATTGTATGCATTCTCTGATTAGATTTTAGGTCTGATTGGGGTAGGCTCTCCTGCCACGGGGAATGGAAGATACATCCTCAAATATATTGACCCAAACTCTTCACTCAACTGTTACATGGCCTTCAATGTTGAACAACTCCACTGTTAACAGTAAAACTGCAGTATAAACAGAAACAAAATTCAACCCATTACCTAACCATGATATTAAAAGGAGAAATCCAATAAGTTTTTTCCTTTCCAGTTTTCCTTGAATATTTCTAATATTTCTCTAAGCACACAAGCAAGACCATCACTATTCAGCAAAAACTTTGGGTACATTTGTGACTTTGAACCCTGAAACATTGATCTGCAATGGGTTCCTAGCTGTTCCTATGGACTCTGCAGAGAAGCTCATTCTGCTAATTCTTGCTACATTTCTGGTTTCAAAGGAATGTGTCATGCACCTTGGAAATTTCTTAATTAGAGATGGACCACTGAGTCTGGGCCAAGGAGGTTTTGCGGAACAATTTTCATACCAAATTGTTTTCATTAGTAACATATTAAAAGGTGCATAAGTAGATTTTTAGTTTGATCTGATGCATTTTGTGTCAATGTACAAGATTGATGTAGGTTTGGGGCTTGTTTGCTTTTTTTTTAATTAACTTAATCAGATAAAGAATCAAGCTTTAAAGTGTACTGGAAACCAGTAGAATGGGTTTCCATTCCAATGTCATCAAATACCTTCTCTGCAAAAGCGAAGTAGCACAGGAAAGTACTTGCAATGTGTGGTGGTTTGAAAAAAAGGCCTTTCCCCAGGGGGTATTGTTTTTAATACTGGACCAATTGAAAGCTCATGTGCCCTGAGGAAATTACATGCTCACAGAAATGGAAGAGAAGAGGTTAATTTTAACTACCTAGATAGAAGGAGAAGCAACCATGCCTTGAAAGCGCCAAGTGTGGCATCGGGCCAGGGGGCTCCTGCCCCCTGCTCCTGGCTGGGAGACTGGGAGCAGCACAGCTACTGACTGAAGCCCCCTGAAGTTAGTGACTGAGGGGGACCCCAAGAGATCGGGAAGGCTCCCTGGGTTGGAGCGGGGCAGGCTGATGAACCATGATTCTTTGGAGAGGTGGCTGCAGCATACAGTCATGTAAGTGCCAAGGGGAGTCTTCTCCCCCCGGGTTTGGGGGAGCCCCTGGGCCCCTGCTGTCCTGGCCCAGCCAGGACTACGGGAGTTAAACTCCCCAGGAGTTTTCCAGTCGACCTCACCACCTTTTCCCACTGCGGGGGGAGGAGTGGTGAGAAGCTGGCTGGACCCTGCACCAGCTCGAAGCAGAGAAGCCCCTGGGAAGAGGCAGCAGCAGCAACCAACCAGACCAGTGAATCCGAAAACAGAGCAGTCAGAGAGAGAGAGAGAGTTGGACTCAGTTCTAGGGTAAGAACTTAAACTAAACTAAAAACCTTGGAACTCTTTGACTCCGGGGAGGAGGAGTGGAAATCCCTGAGAACTCGTTCCCTGGGGGCCAGAATCTCCCACAAGCAAGAGCAGGGGATAAGGACTTTAAACCCTTGCATTCCATGCTGCAGAAGAAAGAGGAATTCTAGCTACGACAAATCAAAACTGCTACCTTAAAAAAATAAGCGACACTTCCAAGAGCCGCAGAAATTAATTTGGAAGAGCTGTGGCCTGAAAGTGAAAAAAGGACTTCTTCTCCTTTCTTTCTGGACTCTTTTGAAGGAAAGGAGAGACGATTTATGTATATATATTGTTTCACCATAGAAGAGATAGTTAAAATTATTATATATATATGTATATATGTTAATAATAAATTGTAATATATTCCCTTCCCCTTATACTAAGTTGTGTGTGTCTGAAAACTTCTTCTCTCTCACATTAGAACAAATTGTAGCAAAACTTTTAAAATTCGCTTTTTTGAAATTCCTGTTTTTCAAACCACCACACAATGACCTGAACAGTCCTTAAAATTCTTCCTGGTTTTATACCTTCTACCATGAAAATTTCTGCAAAATTATAAAGACCAGAGTGAAATTTAAATGTATTTTGAGATAAATTTGTGATTGCTTATTAAAAAAGAAAATTCTGGATGTCTTTGTAGCTGAGCAACAGACAAAGTAACAGTCATAATATGAGATACCACTTGAATACAGATATACAGACTGCTACAGGACTAAGGATTCATTACCTAAACTTTTTATTGCTAAGTGATCTGATTGTTCAAGCATTAACAGATAAATTTTCCTGACATTTTTATTAATCCTCATAAACATGTGATTACATACAAAGATAAATGCTTACCTTGAAAATATGTAGCTGTTCTGACTCCCTCGAGCTAACTTACTTGCTGAATTGTTCTTGAAGAAAAGTTGAAGTACTTGCTTAGGATACATTTGTGAGGGGGTGTTATGACCCGCTCCAGAAAAAGGGGGGGGTAACCCAGGTTTTTATTAATAAATCCCTTGGGGTGGATTAGAGTGAAACAACACTGAATAATCGGTGTTTGAAAACATATATATATATAGGGTTTATTTTAGAACAATTTTGTTTCAAAGGTAAACAAGTATGTTAGCATTTTGGGTGTTATCCTCTATATCTATCATCTATAGTAATAAGGCATAAAGATAACCTTTACGGAAAATGCATAAGGGAGAGAAAAGAAAGACGGGATAAGGGTAAGGGAGACTAAGGGAAAGAAAAGATGAGAGTGGAAAAATGTATATAGTCACCTCCCACGGGGTCCAGTGATGAAACTTGGTAGTTGCAGCTTCCATGTCTGTTAGTTGAAGTGGTGGTCTTGATCCGTTGGGGGTGGGGGAGGGAAACCCACACACTGAAAGAAGTTATGAGTTATTATATCCATGGATAGTGTCACGGGCCATGCCACGAACCTCCAACATCTCCTGGACCTGCGCAGAGTTTCTGTGAGGGGCGCGATAAAAGGATTTTTCCTGCCTTTCAAGATTGGCAGAAGGGGGGATGGGCTTTGATGGACCATGCCATGAACCTCCAACATCTCAGACAGCCCAGCGCAGAGTTCATGTGGAGGGCATGGTAAACATGACTCTTCTCACCTTTTCAGGGCTCAACACTTTCAGCAGCACTGGAGGGGGAGATGGGCCCAGCTGCTTATCAGAGGTATAATGCAAAAGTCCTGCAAAAGCCTGCAAAAGTCTCCTGGCAATCCTAGAATACATAAATCATTAACCATTTCAGTCTCTGACAGGGAGCGAGACTCAATCTATCCCTCCTCTCCCAACTATTACTGCAATATAGTGACTGTGGTTCTAAGAAATGTTAGTTTAAAATGATGCTGGATGACAAATTATGGGCACTGAAAGGAATGAGGCTGCATACACACACGCAAGTCGATTTCAGGATTTCTCCACCAACCTTTTTCGACGTTCCCCTTTTATTCATATTCTCTCGTAAACAGCACCTGGTGTTGTCTTTTAGTTAACCAGAATTCCTAGGATCGTCCTAAACCAGTGTTTTGATCCCACACATTCACCTCTCATCGTGGTGGCTGTGTTCAACCATGAGAGAAAAACGCACTCTATCATGCAGACCATTTAAATGGTTTTCCACTTTGAGAAACACAACATTGTCTCTGTCAAAACACTTAGCCAAGGTCGGTCCTCCCTTTTGATTCCAATTAACTAAATGCAGGTGCAGAGTGACTCGTTCCCACACAAATTGTGTGAATCTTCTGCATGCATCCATGTGAGCCCTTGTCTGAACATGAAGTACAAGTTTTATCCATGTGCAGAGTTTTAATTCTATGTGGAAGTAGAGACTCTGTGTATTCCATTAGATATTCTGTTTGTATGGGTCTTCCATATACTGAGTAGATTTTGTTTGTTAATTTTTGTTGGGAGGTTTTTTTCCCCTTTGAAATTACAACAAATATTCAAGAGACTATATTCATAAATATCTCAGCTGTGGTGATATGGTCTTACTCCCCTCCCTCTGTTTATTTCCTTTCACTTACTAAAACTGTGAGACAATTACTTCAGTTTTGACAAATGGACAATGATACTGATAGAAGAAATAGAAACTTTACTCACAGTATCCCGGAATGCCCAAATAAGGAATAGTATAATCTTAGAGAAGTCCTAGAGAATTAGATAAGGGATGTACTCAAACACACAGGATGTAAACTGAACTCTGTGTACCCAAACAAGATAAAATAAAGAACAAACGTAACAGTTTTGGGTGGTAGAACACAATGATGCTGTACCTGCTCAAGAACTGAGGTCAAGATGACAAAGAAGACCCAGAAGGACCAACGAAGGACTTCCAATAGGGGTGTGACTATGCAAACAAACTAACGAATATGTATTAAGCGAGAATATCTAATGAATATGTAAACAGTATGTGTAATAAAAAACCCTGTCCACCTGTCATTTGGCACCTTTGATTAGAGGAACTCTTCTCCGAACATCCAGCATGCTGAATAAAGAAGAATGCCCTTTTTAACATCTACAAATTGATGTTAAGAAGTTTGTTTCTGCTGCTTTTTGGTATCAATACATCATTTCATTAATATCCCTTCAGTTGCACCGGTGAGTTGTAGTTCTGTCTCCATCCCATAGAATTTGTGGAGATTTTGCCCTAGAAGTCTTCAGGAAAATCTTCATCCAATCTGTTGGTTGCACTGTCCCCTGTGACTCTCAGCTCCTGCTCACAGGGATCCACCTGGAAACTCCTTTAGCTCGTGGTCCCTTTCATTGTTCCACTGCCTTTCAGTCAAATCCCCAAGTTTTTCTAGTATATTTACATCTCATCTGCGGAGTAAACATTGCCTGATTAATGCCAAGTTCTCACTCAACACCAAGTGCTTCCTAGCTTATTGCTCGGGACTGTATCTCTAGGCAGGTTTCTGCTGAGGGGTCTATCTGTGAAGCAAGCTGCCCTCACTCATAGAACTTCTCTTACTGGCACCAACTCTTGCCATTGAATCACATCTGAGAATGAAAATCCTTCGTTCCTCCCAGCTACCAGCAAACTTAGTGTCTTCTCCATCCACCTTCCTCATGCCATTGCTCCATGAGATTGTCCCAATGTATTTGCTTTGCCTGCTAGGGTGAGTGGAAGACGAGAGTGAGGAGTAAGAGGGAGAGGATAACAGGGAAGAAACAGACAACTTCTGACAGATAGCTATTTTTTAATTACTGTTATTTTGAATATGTTGGAACTTTTAACACATAGAGCTAGACTAGAGAAAATTACAGATGGATAGATGTTGTGGTTTAGATTTTCTTGTTGAATTTTTCCATGCCACCATGCGGTGTTGAAGAAAGACCCGGGGGGGGGGGGGGGGGGGCGCCCGGGGGGGGGGTTGGGGGGGGGGGGGGGGGGGGGGGGGGCAAGGGGAGATAGGGGTTCCCACAGGAGGTACCACAGGAGTTTGGAGGGGATAAGAACAGATGGCAGTATGGGAACGCTCTCTCTTTGTCCTGGCACTGTAGGCAAGAAGGAGCCGCCCCCCACCCCATCTTTCCCGTATTGGGCAGAAGCTCTCCCATCTGTTGCAGCTGCCAACTGGGGGAATCCCCTTCATGTGTGGTGAGCCCTGCTGCCCTGCACAACTCTTGCCCCACTGCTGGCTTTAGACCAGCAACTATTTCCCACTGATCAAGACTGCAGCAACTGCCCAAACCGAGGCACTTGTCCTGCTCTCCACGCCTGCACTTCTTCACATACCAGTACTTCCCCCGCCAACGCAGCTACCACTTCTGCCGCTTTTCAACCCCCGGTGCAGCCACTGCCACCACCTTCTAACTGCGGGCACAACTGCTGACTTCTGTTCCATCAGAGGTCCCACCTCCTGGGATGCATTATCTATAAACCAAGACAGTAGATGAGAACAGTGATCTACTATGAGAAAAACTGTCTCAACAACAGGTGTGGAAAGATGACTGGGGGTAAAATTAGAGAAAACTGGGAAGTTATATTCACATTCTAACAGAAGTTATAATGGTATGGAAATTATAGGGTGAAATGAAGTTGCTACTCCCTGGATGGAATGTGGTCAGCATGCCTGAAACCTATTCCACAATGATCACAACACATCTTGCAACCTTTCAACACATGCTAAGGGGGATGAAACAGAGGGTGGAGCGGAGTGGAGGCACTGTGACCAGGTTCTGTTGAAATCCTTGCAGGGAGGGGAACCCTGTAGCTGATAAACTGCACAGCGACTCTCAACCAACGGAGAGAGGAGACATCTTGCTGCTGAACCAGCAATGATGGTGAAATCGCTCTCCTCGGGTGAACTTGGTTCATTTCAATCTCATTGTAATACTAACACACACCTCCATCCCAAAGTTATCTGCCTGCAAGGTACGCCCACCCCTCACTGGGCATGTGCTCTAGATTTTATTGACTATGTCTTTAAGAGCAAAGCAAGAGTATTTTACACCAATCAGTAATGAAGGTATGTATTACTAGAGCTCAAACTCCACCTAAAGGTAAAGAAATAGTATAAAAGTGAGTTAAGGATGGGGAGAAGTCAGGGAAGACTCCATCATAACTACTGGGATCAGTCGACAGGCTGAACCTATCTCTCTCCCATAGGGACATCTATTGGGTAAGAACTCTACTTGCACTAATTGATTATCTTGAACCAGCTTTTGTTGGTGATTAGAGCTTGTCTGTGTACTGCTTTGAATACATTCTTGCAGTGAGATACTGTCACCAGTATGATGATAGGGTTAAAAATTAGAGGAGACTAAGAATTACAGGGTAAAATGCAGCTGCTGCTCCCTGGATGAAACACGGTGGACATGCTTCACAACGGTTCCCTAAACAATGATAAGCACCTGCTATGGGGGATGGAACGGAGAGGGAAGTAGTGTGGAGGCACTGCAGCCTCCCTCCATAGAAATCCCTGCAGGGAGGGGAACATGGTGATACTTTGTAGTTCAAAGACCATACAGTATCTGTCCACCAAGGGAGAGAGATGTCAAGGATGACTACCCTATTAAATACTTATGACTAAAGTCACTCAAACTCTACCTAAACCTAAAGAGATAGTATAAAAGTAAATTGGGTATAGGGGGAAATTAGAGGAAGACTCCACCGAGACTGCTGGGATCAGTCAATGGACTGAACCTGTCTATCCCCCTATAGGGACGCCTACTGGGTAAGAAACTCATGAGCACTAAATGCTGTTAATAGTACTAGAACTTGTGCTTGTTTTGTAGTATTAGTAGATTACTTTAAATACTTATTTGCAGTCAGACACTATCACTACTGCTGGCATGCTTTGATAGTTTTTGAATTAATTTTATTTCACAAGGAAAACATTGGATAATATTCATCAGAGGAAACTGACAGAAAATAAACTGAGATTCCTACTAGAAAACAAATGCACATAAATGATGGGACACAACATGAATCTGTTATCAACAGGAAGATGAGATGTATAAATTGCATAATTTTCTAATTTCAAGTCTTCCTGATATGTGACTGTGACTGAAAAGTGTCACCCAGTGGGTTGCACTAACCTCTACATTTTGTATAATATCTAAAAGAGATCTTTTGTAGAACTTACTTTTATTATTAAATTTATTGAGGTATTATATCTAAAGAAAAACATTTTCAAACTTCATCTGCCATTGATTTTTTTTTCAAAGCATAACGTGCAATTTTTCAGTACAAATCTGTGCTACACTGAATAATACTTCTAGGTTTCTTTCCTTTCCTTCCCTTCCCTTCCCTTCTGTTTTTGCCCCTTAAAATCTGATGGTAATATTGAACTGTAAAAGTCTATTATTTTATATATTGGTGAGTTCCATAGTTTCAGTATGATGGCTTTTGTTTGTTGGTTTTCATCATAATTTTCCCAAACATAGTAGAGGAACTTACATTTTGCTTTTGTCCTCATAGTGGCATGATCCTGTCAATTCTGTCTTACTACCAGAAGTGGTCCCAGTAAAACTGACTGGACCACTAAGATTAGAATTTTCAGGACTAGAGCCCATAAGAAAGGTAATGAATTGTCTTTTTAATGCAAAAGCAGCTCTTCTGCTATATTAATAAAATTTGTCCCTCTTAAACATTGTTTCCAGACCATTTTTGACTGGTAGCTATAGACTGCTAAATCAAAACTGTCTAAATGACTTTTTATTTGTCAACTATCTAGTTAACACCATTTGCTAATCTGAGATCATGTACAACATAAAAATAATTATTAGCATTATTTTTTCATGTTTTTGTTGCAAGAAGAGCCAGGTCAGTCTTTTTATTTTTTTAGTAAATGAGCACTGTATCATGAGAATTGTAGTTTACTCCACATTATTTCAGTCTCAGACCTTTTCATCCTTTGTCCAACTTGTGCCAAGGAAATTCTGATTTTCAGTTTGATTAGTACTGAAAGCTTCTGTAACTTGGAATGTTAAAGGGAGGTAGGAGTTCATATTTGTCATTTTCCAGTCCTGTTATTTGGTCACATGAAAGGAGGACTTTTAACTCCTCCTCTTTACTCTTTGTTAAAATTGTAGTTTGGAGCATAGAAGGTGGGAAATAGTTGCCTAGGGAAGTTAGCAGACTCCCACTCTGTAAAATTCTGGTAAAATGTAAACATTGAGATGATTTCTTAACAAAAGAAACAGAAACAGCCATTTCCTGTTTGGATTCATTTTGTAGCAAATTCGCAGATATGAATATAGGGGGTTTTTTAAGCATCTGAGATCTAGAATAAAAACATGCTTAAAAACAATTGGCTAGTAATTCAGTTAGTAATTAATTCTTCTATATCCAGATCATAATTTTCCCTACCTTTAGCCCTCACAGGGCCTTAGCATGGAAGATGCTGAAGGAGGAAATAGAATGAAGAAAACTCATGGGTGGTTTCTATCAGTTTTTTATTGGTTTTTTTCATCATTTCTTCCTGAACCTGATCCAGCTAAAAATTCTTTCAGTCCCTGAAGAGGTCAATAACTAACCAATCCCAGGTTTGGGGGTGAAAACTGGAATATTTATTGAACACGCAAAACGCAATTTAAGAGTCTTGGAGGCAGGACATGTTAATGAGGAGGAAGGGTTATGTTAATTAGGGGATGGATTATGTTAACTAGGGGATTACACAATTCTCTGCTACAATTACACATAGTGGTTAATATTTCCCATAACAAGGATTACGTGGAGGGAAGAGGACAAAGGGGTTTCTACATGGTCTGATAACATCATCACAAAGTCTCTGCATATCTTGCTGCAGGAGACAGACCAATCAACATAGTTAAATATCAATAGGTCTTGTGAGGAAGCATCCAGTCCTCAGAGCAAGGAGTTTCTCCCAGTTCCTGCTGTCCATGGCCTGCTACATAATCCTTTTCTGCTGATATCTGAATTTTGGATTGCTACAAATCCCCAAGAGTGCCTGGAACCTTAATAATGGAAAAGCAATATAAATTCCAAATTAACCAATAGGGACCTGAAGAGATTTTGTATCTACACTAACTGAAAGTAAATGAATAACACCATATTGTGAGATATACACCCATACATGTGGACAATCAAATAACAGAAAATTATATAATTTCCTAGAGCCAGGGATATAATGCACCATACAATCTTTTTTCCTCGTTTGCCAAAATGTGTTTTAACATTGCCCACTGTTTTAAAACAATGTAATTTACAAGTGACTTTATGTCCTCTGAATATTTTTACCATAAGAAAATGCAATGAGTTGAGTACTGAGTGGGGAAAAAAAGAAAATTCACATTGCTTATAACAGTACATTTTAACTTGGAAGTGACTATACTAAATAATGCTGTGTTTAGCTTATTAAATTGTTTTTGTTAAAAAATGATAATGAAAGAATATCGATAGAAAAAATAACATTTGGAAGTTTAAAAACATTATTTAAATGGATTTTACAGCAAGCTTTGACAGTTCTTTTCAAACACATTATTTGATTTGTGCCGTGCATCTTTCTCACCAAATGACCTCACCTGTAATACAGTTTGGTTTGTCTCTGTTTAGAACCATGTATTTTTTGTAATGTACATACTGTAATGTTAATTGTAAATTATCAGTTTTTGTTATAACATCATCCTTGTCGGAGTGGCGTTGCTATGTTTTGAAACTCTTGGTAAGAGAATTATTATGGTGCATACATATTCCTTGCTTTTTTTTTTTTGCAATATATTCTATGACAACATTAATCTTGGAACTGTTTTCCAACACGAATATTAGTGTTATAAGCAACCAAAGCTTTTATTTTGTATAGATGTATCTAAGACTTTATACAGGTGTGTATAACAATGCACTAGATCTACAGAAGAGTGGTAAACCTTCACATCTTTTAATAACATTAGTATTAGATTTGCAGGTTGGACTCTCAGTATCTCTTGCTGTTTGACTATCATGTTGCTCCAGACTACTTAGAGCTGATAGCCATAAATTTGCCAGAGCAAGGTAAATACCTCTCCTTCATTCCAGTGATGCCCAACCCTTGTAGCATGCAACTTCTCGGTAAAAGGGAAGATGCTTTATCAAGGAAAAACATCCTCCTTTTGACACAAACTGTAGATTTTATCAGCCCTGACCCAAAGGAAATCAATTGCTTTTGTTTTAAACAGTATAAAAGGGATGCTATAGTGACAGAAATCCTGAACAATTTTTGTTATTGTTTGTCCTAGTCACAGGGATAGGAGGAGGAGTTTAGCACTACGTGGGTGTGACCAAACTGTGTATTCTACACCCTCTACATCATCTTTTGTGGACTGTCTCTTTAAGGTAGCAGGCAGAAGGGGAAGCAGGGCCATTTTTTCATTTCCCTGACTGAGGAGAGGTGGCTACTGCCTGGGACTGCCAACTGCTTTTGCTTACTGCCACCATTTCACAGCCCAGATGAACCACATGGAGCCCAAAGCCCCAGTGGAGCCGAGCAGAACAGCACTGCTGCCAGAGGCAGCTGTGCGTCAGGGAACAAAGAGCCCCCTGCACCCACACCACCACTATGCTGGGACCCACGCCAACATCTTGGCAGCATAAATCCTTTCAGACAAAATAGTCTTCCAGGTTTTGCTCTGCCCCTGTTCCCCATTGTTTTTGTCTGGCCAAGGAGGGTGTTAAACCATGGAAACTTGTTTGCCACAGTACTTTCTAAGTTTTCCTGGGCCATGTGGTGCAGCATGGGAATGGGAGCCATTTTGGCTTTGCCCTAGGGATGGGGGGCCAGGTAACAGCTTGCCTTTGGTTTTCATGGGTAAACCATTTTTCTTCCATATTGCTATGTTATTATGCAAGTTTTACCTCAGTAAATTTGTGACTAACATTTTTAACCTCTCACAGTCTTGTTTTCTTTGTTTTCCCTCTTCACTATTGTAAGGGGCATCTCAACCAGTCTTAACTTTTCCCTGTTGAGTTTTTAAAACTAGCACATTGTTTTAATTTGATTTTTCCTTTTGGTATGTCTTGAAAGTGGCAACTTGTGTGAACATTGTACATGATGATTCTTTCACTGGTTTCTTAACCTCTCTTGCAGTCTATGGGATAGTACTGTACATCAATGCATTCATATGAATTTTTTATAAATGGAAATAAAAGCATAGGTTGATTCTGCTGAGTTATTGCATTTGATTTTCTTTTGCAAGTTGTTTTTTTTTACATACACGCCATAGTTGTGACATTTTAAGAGAAAATGTATTACTGGAATATTACTGTATTTTTGTCATCCTGTTGTGTTTTGTATAGTTATGCAGTTATATAAAGGCATTCAACCTCAGTTTTTGGGAAATTTTACCATTGGCTTCAGTGGCAGAAACATCCTATTCTGAGAAGATAAAACTTCAGCTTTAAAGGAACTAGGAGACTACAGATTGCCTAGAACCATACACTGGGGTATCACAAAGAAAAAAGAAAGGGAGTACCATAGTTAAATATTGACCAGATAATCTTGGTTCTAAATGGATGACAAAAAGATTTTTTTTTAAAATGTAATTTCAAAGTCATAGAATCATAGAATCAACCAGGTTGGAAAAGACCTCTGAGATCATCAAGTCCAAACCTTGATCCAACACTGCCATGGTTACTAGACCATGGCACTAAGTGCCACATCCAGTCTCATCTTAAAAACCTCCAGGGACGGTGACTCCACCACCTCTCCGGGCAACCCATTCCAATGTGATTACTCTCTCTGTAAAAAATTTCTTCCTAATATCCAACCTAAACCTCCCCTGGTACAGTTTAAGACCATGCCCTCTTGTCCTACTGCTGGTTGCCTGGGAGAAGAGACCGACACCCACCTGGCTACAACCTCCTTTCAGGTAGTTGTAGAGAGTGATGTGGTCTCCCCTGAGCCTCCTCTTCTCCAGGCTAAACAACCTCAGCTCCCTCACCCTTGTGCTCGAGTCCCTTCACCAGCCTAGTTGCTCTTCTCTGGACCTGCTCCAGCACCTCAGTATCCTTCCTGAACTGAGAGGCCCAGAACTGGATGCAGTACTCCAGGTGTGGCCTCACCAGCGCTGAGTATAGGGGAAGAATCACTTCCCTGGTCCTGCTGGCCGCACTGTTCCTGATACAGGCCAGGATGCCATTGGCCTTCTTAACCACCTGGGCACACTGCTGGCTCATGTTCAACTTCCTGTCAATCCAAACTCCCAGGTCCCTTTATGTCTGGCTGCTCTGCAGCCACTCCATTCCCAGCCTGTAGCACTGCACAGGGTTGTTGTGACCAAAGTGCAGGACCTGGCACTTGGCCTTGTTGAACCTCATCCCATTGGAATCAGACCATCTCTCCAGCCTGTCCAGGTCCTTCTGAAGAGCCCTCCTGCCTTCCAGCTGATCGACACTCCCCCCCAATTTGGTGTCATCTGCAAATTTGCTAATGGTACACTCAATCCCCTCATCCAGATCATCAATAAAGATATTAAACAGAACTGGGCCCAACACTGATCCCTGGGGGACACCACTAGTGACCGACCGCCAACTGTTTACAAATTTGCATGTATGGTGAATTTTCCCCATGAACTCCCAGCTGTCATATTAAAGAGATGTCCCATCCAATGATTTCTGGTCGTTGGGTTTAATTCTTTTGTTTCAATTGATGCCCTGTGTGAGGAACCATTGGCATGACCTCTCTGGCTGTGGAGACCCTTTTGGAAGAGGGATGCTTCAGAGGGCACCCTCAGAGATTTTTCCGGCGAAGCTTCCCTCGACCAACTGGATCCTCGCAGAAACAGACCAACTCCCAGTCAATTAAGGACATCTCTTTCAGGTTTTAGTTTTGGTTAAGGGACCGGTCATAACAGTTGCTCTCTATAAACTGTTTCTCACAAAGAACGCAAGATAGCATGTCGGGCTGCTAGCGCCTTCAGGCACACACCTGGTATTTGTATCTGGTAACTAAAGCTGTATCTGGTTTGTAGTGTGGTCTTTTGGTTAGACACACATATGGTATTTGTATTTGGTAACTAAGATTGTATTTTTTTTGTAATGTGGTGTTCTGAATATGTATTGATGTTTTTGTCTGCTTATGGGCTGGACTTTTGGCTTGGAGTAATATGTATTGTGATTCTAGTTTGGATATATTGCTGTTTTTAAACTGGTACCAGTTTTCCTGCTGTTTGTGTGTGTGTGAGATTGGGCAAAGTAAAAGACTGTCTGTACTGTCTGTGTTAATTTTTCTTAGAACTCACCCCAGAGAAGTGAGGCTTTGTGTGGTATGTTGTACTTTGAAAAACCTGGTTCAGATTTCTCACAGGCAGCAGAAGTGCCAGGAGTTAATCAATCACTGTCACTGTAACTGCAGCAACAGGCAGGCATTAGCAGCTGTTTGCTCATCGTATCAATTGCATTTCAGAAATAGGAGTGGATTTGAATCTTGGATTTTGTTAATTTATGTGTTGTGTTTGTGAAAAATATTTAAAGAAGTGAGTGTGAAGCGAAAGGCAAGAGTGAAAGATGGGGAATCAACAGAGTGAGGGAGTGCCTCAGAAAGGTCCCTTGGGTTGTTTTCTGGCATACTGGAAAGAACTAGGGAACCCTCCGGGAAGTAATACTAGTCAGAAGACTCTAATAAAATATTGCAACTCGTGGTGGCTGTTGTATAAACTAGATGAAGGTGAAAAGTGGCCCATTCATGGTAGTTTAAAGTATGAAATTTTATTGCAATTAATGTTGATTTTAAGATGTAAGGAGAAATGGGATGAGGTAATATATTTGGATATGTTTTTTGTTTTGAAAAAGCAACGTGAGTGGCAAAAGGCATGCAGAATTAATTTAGCCCCTAGGGACCCATTTGTATTGGTTCTTGAGAAAGAAAATAAAGAAAAGGGAATAGGAAAACTGAAATGCTACTACTCAACTTGTAGTATTGGTCAGAGATGTTTAAAAATCAGGAGCCAGAGGATAGGTTAGAAGATTATGTGGTACTTTTTGGAGCAAAAACAGAAGAGGCAGTTGCTGGTGCTGCTAGAGAATATGATGTTGAAACAGACATTGACGCAGTAAAAACAGACACAGAGACTGACGCTGAAGAGGAAATTGAGATAAAAAGAGAAGAGAACAAATGCACCATAAAAGGGGGAAGGACAAAAACTAAAGCTAAGACTACTACTTATACCCCACCAGTGACACGCAGTAAGAAGGGAACAGTTGTGCAATTACCCTTAAGGCAGGCAATAGGACCAGAAGGTTCAGTTAGGTTTAAGGTAAATTTCCCGACAGGAGATTTAGATAGCTGGAAAGAAATAGCCAAGAAATATCCGGATGATCCCTCTGGAGTAGCTAAGAGATATGCAGGGTATGTGAAAGCATTGGATCCTGACTGGGATGACACTGATTTAATGTTAAATAGTCTGACAAATGCAGAAAAGGAATTAGTTATGAGAACAGTCAAGACCCATGTTATGGCCCAAATAACTGCTGGAAGTATTACAAGACACTTAAGTGATTTTGTGCCTGAGAGCAGACCAGACTGGGATTACAATAAACCATGGGATTACAATAAGCCATAGGATTACAAAAAGCTGAGGCAATATCAATTATGGGTGAAGTTTGGTTTACAAAATGCAATCCCAAAATCGGTAAACTGGGGAGCCCTGTATGCTATAAAGCAAAAGGCAACAGACACAGCTAACTGAGTTTTTAGATGCTTTGAGAGAAGCAATGCGGAAGTATACTACTCTGGACCCCTCTTCTATAGAGGGAAAACAGCAGCTAGTGTCTTTGTTTATAGGACAAGACTCAGATGATATTAGGAAGAAACTACAAAAGATGAAAGAGGAAGATCAGAGAGAATTGGAAAAACTAATAGAGGAAGCTTGGAGAGTTTACCAAAATAAGGATGTGACAGAGAGAAAGAAGTTAGGTAGAACAATAGCTACTGCTACTGTAGCAACCCTTGGGCAAGGGTCCAGGGGAACTCCCAGGGGGAGGGGAGGATTCCCTCGGGGTAGAGGAGGAAGGCCACCTCCCCTGGGTAGACCAGGAACAATCCAACCAGGAATAAACCAGTCACCCTCAAACAGGTTAGAAGCAAATCAATGTGCTTACTGCAAAGAAATGGGGCATTGGAAAAGAGATTGTCCTAAGGCAAGGAGAGAAGGGTTTCAACAACTACCCTATACACAGGCAGAGCTTGCAAATGAGTGATGGAGACCAGAGGATCTTACCCCAGCAGATCCACTGGTTATAATGAAGGTGGGGAAAGAGAAACAAAAAGTTGATTTTTTGATAGATACAGGGACCGCATTCTCAGTGCTAAATCAAGATGCCTACTCAATATTGAATCGAAAATTGATGCCAGTAGATAAAGATTTTATAAATGTAGTAGGAGCAACCGATCAGCTAGAAAAAACACATTTCTTGACACCATTAAGATATCAATTGGGAAAACAAGTGGGAATACACAAATTCCTATACATGCCAGAATCTCCAAAGTCACTGCTGGGCTGAGATTTGTTAGAACAATTAGGAGCAAAAAATAACTTTTAAACAAGGAGATATTGAATTTAGAGTAAAAGAAAATCAAATTATTGAAATATTAAGTCTATAATTGTCTCAACCTGAAGTACAAGGTAAAATACCACAAAAGGTTTTAGATGAAGTATACCCAGGAGTGTGGGCCACTGAAACTCCTGGTAAGGCAAAAAATGCAGAACCAATACAGATCAAATTGAAACCAGGAGCTAAACCAGTTAGGATCAAACAGTATCCTTTGAAATTAGAAGATCAGATAGGAATAAAAGGAATAATTGATAATTTCTTAAAATTTGGATTGTTAGTAGAATGTAACTAGGAGTATAATGCTCCAATCCTGCCTGTGAAGAAACCAGATGGTAAGAGTTATAGATTAGTGCAAGATTTAAGGACCATCAACAAAATTGTTGAAGACTTATATCCAGTGGTGGCAAACCCTTACACATTGCTAACCAAATTAAAAGATAATCAAGTGTGATTTATTGTTCTGGATTTAAAGGATGCCTTTTTCTGCTTAGCCCTAGTCAAAAATAGTCAAAAACTTTTTGCTTTTGAATGGGAAAATCCTGATACAGGACGAAGAACCCAGCTCTCCTGGACAGTTCTCCCACAGGGTTTTAAGAACAGCTCCACAATTTTTGGAAATCAACTAGCTTGAGACCTCAAGGGATGGAGCCCTCCAATGCCAAACACAGTTTTGCTGCAGTATGTGGATGACCTCCTCATAGCCACTGAGACAGAAGATGATTGCCTGCAATGGACGGTGAGTCTCCTTAATTTTCTGGGCCTTAACAGGTATCGAGTCTCAACAGAAAGTTCAAGTGATGCAGCCTCGAGTGACCTACCTCAGATATGAGATCTCAGGAAGAGAGCGAGAACTGGGGAGAGAACGGAAAGAAACCATCTGCAGAACCCCAGGGCCTGAAACAGTAAAAGAACTCCAAACCTTTTTATGTATGACCGGATGGTGTAGACTATGGATTTACAATTATGGTTTATTGGTCAAGCCACTGTATGAACTGATAAAAGAAAGTACAAAACAGCTGACTTGGACAGGGGAGTCAAAGAGGGCATTTGAGCAACTAAAAAAGGAGCTTATGAGAGCCCTGACCCTTGGCCTTCCCAATGTGTCCAAACCATTCTGACTGTTCTCCCATGAGAGACAAGGCATTGCATTGGGAGTGCTAGCGCAGCAATTGGGACCATATCGAAGAGCAGTTGCTTACTTCTCTAAGCAACTAGATGAAGTGAGCAAAGACTGGCCCCGATGCCTGTAAGCTGTTGCAGAAGTTGTTCTTAACATCCAAGAAGCCCGCAAATTCATTATGGGCTAGACAATGATTATGTTAGTATCCCATATGGTTTCTGCTGTGTTAGAACAGAAGGGGAGTCATTGGCTCTCCCCATCCAAGTTCCTGAAGTACCAAACTATACTGGTAGAACAAGATGATGTTAATATTGCGACAACTAACATTGTCAACCCAGAATCTTTCCTTAGGGAAGCTGCAGCCACACTAGAACCAGTGACACATGACGGCCTGGAAACCATCAAAGCGGTATACTCTAGTCGACCAGACTTGAAAGAAGAGTTGCTGGAGGATGCAGAGGATTCCTGGTTCACAGATGGAAGCAACTTTGTGAGAGCAGGACTCGTAAAACAGGATATGTGGTGACCACTGCATACAAGGTAATCAAGGCAAAGACATTATCTGCAGGAACATCCACTCAGAAAGCAGAAATAATTGCTTTAACAGGAGCCCTGGAACTAGCCAAAGGAAAGAAGATAAACATATGGATAGATTCTAAGTCTGCGTTGGGGTGGTACACGCACATGGAACTGTCTGGAAAGAAAGGGGATTGCTGACCACCCAAGGTAAACAAATCAAACATGCTAAAGAGATCCTATGACTATTGGAAGTCGTGAATCTGCCAGAGCAAGCAGTAATTATGCATTGCAAAGGACATCAAAAAGGAAACACTGAACAGGAACTGGGAAACAGATTGGCAGATCAAGAGGCCAAACGAGCCGCAGATGGGGCTCAGGTAGAGGCATTAGCTTTGATACCAGAAGGGAAACCCATTGATACTGATATAGAGTATAACTACTCTAGTGCAGATTTAAAATTAGCAAAAGATTTAAATGCAAGCAAGCAAGGGACAGCTTTTGTCACACCCGACAATCTCATTCTCATTCCCTCGAACATAATGTGGAAAGTAGTTTCAGAAGAGCACAACTAAACACAGTGGGGAGTAGAAGCCTTAAAACCAGAACTAGCTAAAAAGATTATAGGATGTAATTTGCACACCACCATTGCCCAAGTTACAAAACAGTGCAAAATCTGACAGAAAAATAATCCAAATACCACAAACAAAGTACCAATAGGGGCAATCAGGAAAGGAAATATACCTGGCCAACACTGGCAAATTGATTTTACTGAATTCCCAAGAAAAGGGGGGTACAAGTACCTATTGGTATTGACAGACACCTTTTCCGGCTGGCTAGAAGTATTCCCATGCAGAACAAACAAGGCTAGAGAAGTCACTAAAGCACTTCTGCATGAGATAATACCTAGGTTTGGAGTAGCTGCAGTCATTTCCTCTCATAGATGTACACATTTTTGTTCACAAGTGACTCAACAGATTAGCAAAGTTTTAGGGATAAACTGGCAGTTGCACACTCCCTGCCATCCCCAAGCTAGTGGGCAAGTAGAGAAAATGAAGTACCTAATCAAACAGCAGTTAGTAAAAATTGGCCAAGAAACTAATTTGCGCTGGGATCAAGCACTACCACTTGCCCTACTTAGGATTAGGGTCAAACCACGATCTAAGGAAGGTCTGAGTCCATCTGAGATATTATATGGGAGACCTTACCAGATCCGATATAGAGGGGAAGATGTTAACCAAATAGGAGACAACAATTTAAGGCAGTATATAGTAGCTTTGGGGAAGTAGTTAGATGAAATAAACGAGTTTTTGGAACCAGAGCTAGACTAGAGGTCTGACCATGCAGTTCATTGTTTTAAGCCTGGGGATTGGGTGTATATTAAAGCTTTTTCAGGTCAACCTCTGGAAGCAAAGTGGAACGGACCCTACCAGGTGCTGCTGACGACCTTCACTGCAATCAAAATTAAGAAGCAGTCCGCCAGGATCCATTATTCACGAGTGAAGAAAGCACCTGAGGAAACAGGGACATCAGAACTTGTAGGACCAACCATACTCAAGTTTTCCTGTCATGGATCCTTGGGACTTTGATGAGTATAATGACTTTAAACCAGGTTTTTGCTTTAAACTGGCCGTGGTCTTATGCTTGGGGCTTTCCAGTCTTAAACTTGACTATATAGGTGATTATACTCAAATCCACAAATATAATACAGCTGCTGTAGTTTTACAGGAAGAAATGAAAGTTCTGAGAGGATGACATAATCGAAACTCGGGGACAAGTATATTAACTGGAACACTTGGAACAGTAGTACTGGTAGGATGTAAAGTGTTTAATCCACCTTCACGAGAAAACTGGATACCTCGAACTGAGATTACTGTGCGAGGCTCCCTACACACATGGGTTCTCCCTGTGTTGTATGGAAATGTATTTAGCCAATGGATTTGTGAATCTGATTGATATGGTTTGAAGCTGGCTCCCTGCCAAGTCTCCAAACCTTACCACAAGAGTTCCCCCCCCACCCAAACCTCAGGGAGAAGAGGGAGAAAAACAACCAAGAAAACCCGAAACGAGAGAGAGAGAGTTAAAGTGATATATATAAATATGTTTACAGTTATATTACAATTATATACAATTAAAATATATACAATTTCACAAGGGAAAGGGAAGGGGGAAGGAAAAGGGAACAAAGCCAAAATTATATATATATATATATATATCCCAATCAGTAGCCCGAGATCTAGTAACTAAAGAGTTAGCAAAGAAATATCCCACCACTCTCCTTGGGACAACCGAGAGTCGCTCCGGGACGATCGCCAGCAACCTTCACCTCCCAAGGTCGACAAGGCCTTACCAGACCTCACTCCCCAACACAGCAGACTCAACAGCAGGGAACCTACACCTCCAAGCCACCGGAAGGAAAGAGAGCGAAGGCCTTTCCTCCTTTCTTCTTATAGTCTGGTTTACGTAAAAATCGTAGGGAATACTGGGTAAATCTGGACCCTTCCTTGGTTACGAACTGGTCACCAGGGAAGGCCTAGCCCAAACCACCACACTGATCAATGCTAGTACCCCTTTGTCCTAGACAAACCAGTTTCTGTAGTGTGTAATTGGTCATTTAAAGAGGGAAATGTATCCAGGAGATTTATAATATATACAGAAATTAGTGCTCTGACTAGTGCTCCAACTACACAACCTTCCACAGTGCAAAAGCCTACCAGATGGATTCCTTACATTTATAGTATTGGACCTTATGTAGTGAAATACACTGGACAACAGCAAGTAATGTTTAACCCAACATGATCTCTCAAAAGAGTAGAACTAAAAATACAAAATGATATTTCAGCAGTTTGACCATCTTGCTCACCCTTCCTTAAAACTTTGTACATGAGTTGGTCAACCTGGTTACATACACGAACTTTTATTTCAGACAATCAACTCAGAAGAGACATAACTGGAGCATTAAGTTCTGGATTGGGAATTTTGAATAGCATAGACTCAGAAATATTAATGAATATGTTAGAAACAGTAACAAGCAACTTAAACCAGCTACAACATCCTTTAAAGTCTTCTCTTTCGATTCTAGGAAACAACCAGATGTATCAGATGTACTGCTCCCCTGGGAGGAAACTAATTAAAAGGACCACCTGTTGATAGCTAAAGCTTTGGGAACGGTACAAGCAAATGTTTCCCTAGTATTGAGCTGTATTCAGGCACAAACTTGGGTGCAAGCAATGATGGCAAGCATCATTAGAGAAGATGAAGGTGGCATCCGACCAACAGAAATTAGGTCAGTCGTCTGGCAAAATGCAACTAAATTTGAGATAGAATTTCAATCATGGTGGAAACTAGATAATTTCACCTATAATCCTGTCAGGAGTATAACCACAGCTTTTGTTTTAACAATACAGAAGGCACAAGTTTACAAAATCTACCCAATTATTGCTTTAGGGGCAAATCATAATGGAACTACAATGTTACCATTAGAACATAAGGTATGGGCCCAAAGAAATGGAAATAAATGGCAAACCATAGATATAGAGGCATGCACTGTACAGGAACAACAAGGGTTCATTTGTGAAAGTATTACTATCAGAGCACAAGATATTTGTTTGGACACTGAGCAAAGTATCTGTCACTTTGAAATACATCCATATGAAAACTGAAACTGTGATTGTCTATATAGGAAAAGGGTGTGCCTGTTTACAGACCTTCTGTGACTCTTTGTATATAGATAGACATACTGCAATTGATACTAATCATTGTAATTTTATCACCACTGAAGGATATGACTTCAATTATACAGCTCCAGAAGTCTCTTATTCCCTGCTACGATCTGATTATATGTTATTTCAAGATGTGTCAGTTTAATGAGACTGAAGTGTTTTGCTAAGGAGGAGTTATGAGGAAGACCAAACTCGTACCTCTAAGCAATTGTAAATTTGAAATTAAGAGGCTCCAATTGAGGAAGTATGGAGAAAGAAAAGATAACAGCCCTTTATTAAAGGATATATGTGTATTGGTAGAACAACAAAAGAACACAAAAACAACTAAACAATAATCCTGTACCCAAAAGTCCCCTTCAAAAAGGAAACAGTTCAGTACTTTCTGCCTTTTGGTGCAATTCTAACCACGATCAGGAGGGGGCGCTGCTAGCTCTCATTCGAGGTCTTGAACTGGCAAAAGGCAAGCAAATAAACATCTGGACTGATTCTAAATATGCCTTTGCTGTTGTACACACCCATGGAGCAATCTGGAAAGAACGAGGGCTATTGACTGCCCAAGGAAAAACTGTGAAACATGCAGAAGAGATTCTACGATTGTTAGAAGCTGTCCAACTCCCATCACAGGTGGCTATAATGCATTGCAGGGGACACCTGAAAGGCAACACTGTCCCAGAAATAGGAAACAGAAAAGCTGATGCAGAAGCTAAATTAGTTGCTGCAAGAGATAAAGAACTACCAGTAGTAGCCCTACTGCCAGAAAAACTAGACACAGATCAACGGGTAGAATATGAAGAGACAGATTATAAATAGATACATGAAAATGGAGGTAAACTGTTAGACAATGGATGGAGTCAACTAAAAACAGGTCAGTTAGTACTACCAGAGAAATTAGTGTGGCAATTTGTAAAAGCAGAACATGATAAAACTCATTGGGGTTTGGACTCACTCTATCAACATTTAAGGACCAGAGTAGCAGGACCAAATTTATTTACTACAACAAAGCAAGTCACATCCCAATGTGAACTTTGTCTGAAAAAAACTCCAAATACTGGAACAAAAGCCCACCAAGGGGTAATAAGCAGAGGGCATTTCCCAGGTGAAATTTGGCAAATTGACTTCTCTGAACTCCCAAGAAAAGGGGGGTATCGTTATTTATTAGTTTTGACCGACATATTTTCTGGATGGCTTTAAGTTTTTCCATGTAGAACAAATAAATCAAGAGAAGTGGTTAAAGTTTTGTTGAACGAGATTGTACCACGGTTTGGAGTGCCTAAGAACATCTCTTCAGATAGAGGTTCACACTTTTGTGCAACAATTGTACAAGCAATAAGTAAAGCATTGAAAATTGATTGGCAATTGCATATGCCCTACAGACCCCAAGCAAGTGGGCAAGTAGAAAAGATTATTAAGCAACAAATTGCTAAAATATGTCAAGAAACACATTTTCATTGGTACCAAGTTTTACCTATTGCTTTAATCAGGTTAAGGGTCAAGTCGAGATCAAAAGAAAAGCTGAGTCCATTTGAAATTTTATTTGGCAGACCCTACATGATGCAGATTGCGAATATTGAAACTTTAGATCAAATAGGCAATCAATATGTCTATGATGATGTTATGACTATAGGAAAACAACTGCATAAAAATGCTACTGTGGTGTTAGAACACCAGCCCAAGCAACCTGATGGTAAATTCCATCCATTTAGTCCTGATGATTGGGTATATGTTAAGAATTTTTCAGGAGAACGTCTATGAGAGAAGTGGGATGGACCCTTCCAGGTGTTGATGACCACCTTCACAGCGATCCAAGTGAAAGAGAAACCCACATGGATCCACTACTCTCGAGTCAAGAAAGCTCCTGAGAAAGTATGGACCTCAGAACAAGAACCATCTACTCTCAAACCTTCCCAACGCTGATCTTTGGAATTCTGATAAGTACACTGGTGTTAGATCAAACTTCTGCCCAAAACTCATTATGGTCTCAGGCTTATGAGTGAGTCTCTGGTCTAAGGTACTATTTAGGACCAGTGGGTCAATATTTAGAACCAGCGCAAATACATGCTCAAATAAACAAATACAATACATCTGTTATAGTCACTCAAGGAACAATGGTCCTGACTGGTTGGCAAATTCCTGATAGTAGCCTGAGCATAAGTGTTTTGGTAGGAAGAATTGGAGTAAAAACTTAAGTTGGATGCAGAGCATACAAGCTACCCTCACAGACCAATTGGCCACCCAAAATTAGCATTACTGTGCAGGTCTCTTTGAAAATATATGCTCCCTTCCGTGATGAATGGGGAAACATCATTAGTGAGTGTACATGTGAATCAGATCAATGTTGGCACACCTTTACTTTAGAGAAACCAGTTTCTGTAATTTGTCATTGGATATTTAAGGAAGGTAATATAACAAGGAGATTCATAATAAATGCTACATCAAGCACCTTGACCACCAAATCTCCTACTAAACCACCAACTGGGACCACCACTATAGGAGGAGTACCCCAGGGATGCAGGGTGAAGCATTCTGGGTCTTGTAGTCTCCAGAAGTACACTGACACACATGGGGATATGTGTTCTACTGTGATTGGGTCTAGGCGAATCACATGCTCCCCGAAGGGTATATAAGGGGGCATTTTCCTTTAAATAAAAGATTCGGCTGCTTGTCATCTGAGCTACTGGGTCATGTCTTATTATATTATATTAATAAGTCATACAATCAAATAAGCAGAAGCTACTGTTAGATCCCACATACTCACTGAAAACGGTTCAAATAAACATCCAAGCAAACATATCTCACCTACAAAAAGATTGTCAGTTCTATATTCAGCAGAACCTCAAAGGCTGGAATGCATGGCTGTCAGCCAGATCCCATCATAATAGAGTTCGAAGAGATGTAGTTGGATGGTTTGGCACGAGATTAGGTGTACTAAACACCATAGACCAAGAAGTACTGGTAAATAAACTGAGTGCTGTCACTTCTGATCTAGGAAAACTTAAAATTCCTTTAAGATCATCTTTACTCACTTTAGCAGAAACACAGTCATTGGCAGTCAAATTACTAACATTAGTAGCTAACCACACTGCAGAAGATTTTATCAAAATTACCAACTACACTGGTGGCGTTAGCAGGAGATTTGCACTTGCTATTCAGTGCATCCAGACTCAGCAGTGGGTACAATCTGTAGCTGCAGGAATACTACGGGAAGGAACTTCAGGAATACTGTCCCAAGAGATAAGAGAAATAATAGCCAGAAACAGTTCTACTACTCAATTTGAGAAAAATCACCAGGCGTGGTGGCAGTGAACTTCACTTACAATTCACAATATGAACAAATTGAAGCTTATGTACTCACTATTAGTGCAGTCAAAGAAAAGACCATCTTTCCTGTTTTGACATTAGGAACCATGCACCAAAACGTAATTGTCACACCCATAGAGCATAATGTTTGGGCAAGTTATGATGGCACCAAAGGCAAATGGCAATCAATTAGTACTGAAGCATGTATTCCTAAGGGACAGTTGGGATATATCTGTGAGAATGCTGTAGTAGAAAATGAAGATTTATGCTTAGATACTGAAGAGAGTGTATGTACTTTTGAGATGTTTCCCCATGCCAAGACCCAATCACAAGTTGTCATGGTTTGAGATCCCCAAAAATCTAATTCCCTAGCTCCATTCCCCCTCCCACATCTCAACCCAGTGAGAGATGATTCTTTTCAGACAAAACACACCAGACTCAAAGTGGGGGGAAGGGGAATATATTACAATGACTGTACAAATAAATACTACAATACATTATATACAACCTTAGCTATCTCTACCATGACATAAGTATTTACAATGGATCAGATCTCTTCTCCCCTCCAAATAAAAGTCCAGGAGGGAAGAAGGACAGATCCCTTCCACATTTAGGGCAGCAGCTCCTCTTCTGTCTTCCATGCAGCAGTTGCAACTGGATTGTTGTAGCTGGATCTCTTTTCAATACACACAAGGGGGTCTCCAAGCCCCTCGGCTCTCCTTCGACTCCAAGCAAAGGTCTCACCTGTGGACTGCTAGCAGGGACAAAACTCGCTTCACCACAGGTATATCACGAAATGCAGGGGTTTCTTCGTGAAAGTCCCTTCCTCAGGGGATTCACCCCGAGTCAGAACATCTTGGACAGCTTTCAGTTGAAAGTCTTTGCCTCAAGAGTTCCACCAGAGCTCCTGTGCTCTGTCTCAACTGCCAACGTGGCAGCAGCAGCGGGGGGAGTAAGGTCACCCCCCTCTGCATTCCATCCAACCGTCCCGGTCCAACTTTGAGCTTCTTAGCTCCTCTCTGTCTCCGGTACTGCTGTACTCCAAGACTCCTCTCAAATAGGAGTCCATCTACTCCTCCTCTCTCTAGGAGGGGTCTCCAAGGGTTTTTTGGGGGGTCTGGTTCAGTTCTTACCCCCAAAACTCTGTCTCTCAGCTACTGGCTTTCTCTCGGCTTTCCTTCCAGGAGTTCTCTCCTGCTTGGCTGTAATGCCTCTGCTGCTTCGTCTTTTCTGACTCTGTGCCACCGTTTCTCTGGTCAGTGCCAGCTGCCACTACTCCTGCCGCTGCCCATGGTGGAGAGAAAACTCCCAGCCTTCATAGCTACAGACACATAGTCCAACTTAACACTGTTTCTGAGTTTCTATGACCCCAGCCAGGGGCTGGGGGGCCGTGGCCCCCCAGAGGGGCTCTTGCCCCTTCAGCTCATGGCTTCAGAACATGGTTACTTCTTCTTCAACCCAAAACTACAACTCTTCTCTTCCATTTGGTTGTGATGTTTATATTTTGCAGAAGCACTCATTGGACAAAACTTCAAAACTTCCAGGGCCACCACCCCCTGGGGTTTTACCATTTTCAATGCAGGGGAAAAACCTGATTCAAACCACTACAAAAGTCTATTATGTAGGTAATGGATATATATATGTTAGGACTTTTTGTGTTAACTTTACCACTGACAATTTTCATGAAGTAGCAAATGGTACCAATTTTTGTGTGTGTAATTTTACTCAAATCATAGGCTGTGATTTTGATTACACTGCTCCTGTAACTACTAGACAACTGATTAAAGCTGATTATACACTGTACCATGATGTACCAAAATTGCAAATAGGCATGGATATTAATCTTTTCAAGGCAATGCTTTGACACCCTGACATAGAGAAACTGGTCCAAGAAGTAAACAGAACAACTCAGCATATGCTCTGGCAAGTAGAACATGACACTGAAAGTATAAAAACTATCCTAACTAAAGTGGGACAAGTGGGAGAATATCATTGGTGGGACATCTTTACAGGGTATTCCCCTACAGCAACACAAGTGTTTCACTATTTGATACATCCAATATTGGTCCTAGTAGCAGCTATAATTCTGCTATCCCTCCTAAATGCTTGATTGTGGTACAGATTGAGCACCATAGTCAAAAGGATGCAGATAATGTGGGCAGTGATGCATACCTATCAGAGCCCTTTGGAACTTGACGAAGGAATTCGCAAGTCATAAGAAAAGGGGTTAACTGAGATATCTGGGTTTGCTGAGAAAACCTCCCCCAACATCTACTCTGCCTGTGCTGCTAAGACTCGTTCTGTTCTGTTCACTGGACCAAAAACTTAGAAGAATACTAGAAGCAGTATACAATAAGCCTGGAGGTAATAAATTAGGATAAGGTAGACATTTGAATAGAAGAAATAGGCCTGGAGCCAAGGCTTTCTCCAAACTTCAGTAATCGGGGTAAGAACAATAGAAAGGTAAGGAGGTCAGATCGAGGAAGATGAGAAAAAGACCCCCGACTCATGGCCAAAGGCTGGATTTCCCACTGAAATTGAGTACCAAAAGAAACATCACCCTAAGCTCCACCTAAGGTCCGTCTAGACTCCGCCTATCATTAATATGTATAGATAGATGTTGCAATCATATGAATATGTATAAAAATCATGTATGAAAACTGTATAAACTCCCCGATTTTGTGTGATACCTTTGAGTGAGTTTGTGCAGGGCAACCTGCCTCGCTCTTAATGTTGCAAATAAATACCTTTGCTGCTTAAAGACAAAAAAATCTCTGAGCAGTTCTTCATACCGGATTTTTTGGCATCAGTACTACGATACCTATGCAATCCCTAAAACTGTTGCACGTGACTGGACCAGATGGGCAAAATGGGTATATTCATCCCTTTGTCCTTGACAGTTCCTGCACCCTATGCGGTCGGGATTTATTGAAGCAATGGGGATTGTCTCTGACAACAAATTTATAAAAATGGCCACTGAAGTTAAGCAGCCTCACCTTAAATTAACCTGGTTTACTTAGAAGTCAGTGACCATTAAAGGGAGAGAGGCTGGGAAAAGCAAAGGAATTAGTGACAGAACAATTAGCTGCAGGTCACATTTGTCCCTCAACTAGCCCTTGGAATATACCTATTTTTGTAATACTGAAAAAATCAGGTAAATGGAGATTGTTGCAAGATTTAAGAGCTGTAAATAATGTAATGGAAAATATGGGTCCTTTACAACCTGGAATTCCAAACCCCTCTGTAATTCCTGGGGATTGGTCACTGTATGTAATTGACCTAAAGGATTGGGTTTTTATTATTTTGTTACATCCTGATGATTGTAAACATTTTGCATTTTCTGTTCCAGCTATCAATAATCAGGCACCCATGGACAGATATGAATAGACTGTTTTACCACAGGGCATGAAAAACAGCCCTACCATTTGTCAATTTGTGGTTGGTTCTGCCATACAGCCCACTTGAACGATGTACCCTGATGCGATCATCTATCACTATATGGATGATATCTTAATAGCAACACAAACTGAATCAGATACACAGCTGATTTTCGCACATTTAAAATTCGAATTGGAAAAGCGTGGGTTAAAATTGACTCCAGAAAAAATCCAATGGAACCCCCTTGGAAATATTTGGGGTGGTTTTTGTTGCAATGCATGGTAAGACCTCAAAAACTAAATATTCAGTTTACTGTTTCAACTTTAAATGATTTTCAAAAACTTTTATGCACAAACAATGGGGTCAGACCTATGTTGGGAATAACTACGGAAGATTTGTCTGTTTTCACTATTAAAAGGCAATGCAGATTTAAATTCTCCTAGAGAAATGACCCCTGAAGGCAGGGAATGTTTACAGTTGGTATCAGAAAAAATTCAAAATACATTTACTGGATGGTTTGTTCCTACTTTGCAGCTATGTTGTTTTTTAATTAATGCTAAATTTCAGCCTTTTGTTTTAATAGGCCAATTGAAAGGAAATGAACTCATCTGCATTGAATGGTCATTTTTAGCACACACTTCTTCAAAAACAGTCTGGTCATGAGTTGAGATGTGGGCAGAACTGCTGATGAAAAACAGAATCAGAATACGTGAGTTGGTAGGCAGAGATGTAGATGTTATCTACATTCCTGTTCCAAAACAATATTTGGAGTTTTTATTGCAAACGTCAATGCCAATTCAGATCACATTTGTGGATTTCTTAGGGAAAATTATTTATTCTTTACCTTCACATAAATTGTTACAGTCTCTTTTTAATTTACAGTTATCAGATTCCCCTATCTGTTCTGGTTCACCCATTACCAACGCTGTTACTGTCTTTATTGATGGAATTCACACATTGTAAAACAAGAGGGTTCTACACAAATGGTAGAACTCAGAGCAGCACTTGAAGTGTTTCAACTCTTTGACAATGAGGTTATAAATATTGTTTCAGATTCTTTTTATGTATGTGGTATTTTACAACATTTAGAATTTAGCTTTGTAAAAGAAGTACACAACAAAATATTATTTGACCTTTTTCTGTGGCAGTTTGAGCCACATTAGAAATCTAAAATCCAATTTCCAGGCTTCCCCCACCCCTTCCCACAATTTATCCTAACACCGGAGAGAAACTTTCAGGCCAGAGGCTTCTGTAGGGGAAGGGGGAAGTATATACATTTATTTACACAAATAAATACGATACAAACTAAAGGCAACTATATCTATATTACATTTCTATCAGTCAGTCCTTTCAAGCCCCTCCTTTAACTTTAGTCCAGGAGTAGCTTTTCAAGGCTGATATGTAACACAGTCTTTTGCTGTGGGAGTGTTCTGGGCTCCTGAACACTCCCTCCTCACCAAAGTTCCAGTTGTTTGTTGCAGTTTCTCTCCTCATGAAGTCCAAGAAGATAGCTTTGAGTCCTTGCTCTTCTGCTGCTGGTGATTTCTCCCTCTCCGTGTCTCACCTCAGTTCATAGGCTGCTGCAGTGTATCTTATCAAGTGTCTGTGTCCTGGAATCTTCATTCCTCCACATCAGTTCTCGGCTGCCCCTGGTCAGCTTCGGTAGGCAACTCTCGAGCTCTTGGTTCACCTCCAATTTCACCTGGGATTCTTCTCCCGAGCACCGGACCTACTTCCACGGCCCATCTCTTGGCTCAGCTTCAATGTTGAGCCTCTCCTCCACTTAGAGTGGAGGGAAAGGAAAAAGTCCCCCTCTACAGCTTCACTGCAGAAAAGGAGGGGGAAGAGGGCTTGTCTGCAAAGCCTGCCTCTCTCCTCTTACCTCAGGTGCTGTGAATCTCTTCCTTCACAGCACACACTCCAAATGCTGACTAAATCTAGCCAAAGGCTGAGTTGGGGGGTCGCAGGGTTCCCCTTTCCCCCCCGGAGGGGAAGAGAGGGAGCCCAGCCACCCCCGGCCTTCTCCACCTACACACAGCAGACAGCAACAGCAAAACAACCAAGACAGAACTGCCAACCGCTTCTGGTGCTGTGATATATGATTTTGAGCAGAAGCAAACAACATGAGTGGTGATTGGCTCTCTAGGGAAGACTGCCCTGGCACCCAATCACCTCTGAGCCCCCCCAACCTCTCAGGGGGGCCAATTTCAAACTATGACACCTTCTTAAAGCTTTGTTTCTTTTAATCTCTCAAAGGAAGTGCAGGTTTTATGTTTTTCACATTAGATCACACACTACTTTACCAGGAACTATTGTCGAAGGAAATCGACTTGCAGACAAACTTACAGCAACTGTGGCACAAGTTCCTCACATTCTTGAACAAGCTTGGCTTTTGCATGGTTTTTATCATCAAAATGCTAAGGCACTTCAGAAGACTTTTCAGATCACTACTTCGCAAGCTTGTGAAATTGTAAATATGTGCCCAGACTGCCAAAAGGTAACACCTTCGCCTTCTCAGACTGGAGCAAATCCTCAAGGGCTCTGCGTGAATGAAATATGGCAAACAGATGTTACTCATATCCCTGAATTTGGTAAACTACAATATGTTCATGTTACTGTTGATGCATTTTCCTCTTTTCTAGTTGCAACTGCACATGCAGGTGAAAAGGTCAAAAATGTTTGCCTTCACCTTCTTTGAGCTATCGCGGTTTTGGGATTGCCAAATATGGTCAAAACTGACAATGGACCTGCATATACCTCAGGAACCCTACATAGATTTTTTAATGACTTGGATATCAAACATGTTACAGGTATTCCACACTCACCTATGGGGCAAGCCATTGTTGAACGAGCCCATGGTAACCTGAAATGCATGCTAAAAAAACAGAAAGGGGGAGCTGTGATGCCCCCACATGAAAAACTGCTTAAAGCACAGTATGTTTTGAATTTTTTGAATGTCTCTGTTTTTGATTCTCTTAGAACTCATGAACAATGATTCTCATCGGAATCACATACACAAAAACCATATGTTATGTATAAGGATCTTCAGTCTGATCAGTGGATCGAACCAGTACCTTTGTTAACAAGGGGCCGAGGTTACGGTTGTGTTTCTCTTTCAACAGGACCGTATTGGCTACCGGCAAAAAGAATTCACCCAGTGAATGTCAACAAGGATGGCTAAAGAGGCAGGTGGAACAGTTATGGAAATCATCATCACCATACTCTTGGTACAATTACCAATGATACAGACGGATGTTTATTGGGCGCATGTACTTGACCCACAACTGTTTCGACCTCTTACATGGTGGGATGCAGAAATGCCCCTGAGCAATTCCGACACTAGATGGGTTGGAGGATTTTGGATCAAGACCACATGGAAGGATCTGCATGAGAATCTGACAATGTCTAATATGACTTTTTATACTGACATGCCACCTATTTGTGTAACAAAAAATCAATCAAATCACTGCCTGTCTTTTACAGCATATCCGCACATAGTCGACCATCAAATTTCTAGAGATAAGACAAATTATACTTGCCTGGGGTAGTGGGAGATTATGTTAATATTAGTGGACATCCCCCTCTTCCAAACTGTTTTCCCCCAAAATATACATATACAGCAAAATATACATATAAAATATACAGCAATTCCAATGGAAACCTTGTCTAGGCAAGTAACCTTGTTTGTTTAACATGTCACATGGACGGGTTATTGATTGGGGACCTAATGGAACATATATTAGTAAATTCACATGGAGGAATGGGGGTTCTTCAGGTCCAGTGCTTCAGTTATTGTTAAACGATTCTTTCAATCAATCTACAGTTAAATATAACCTTTGGCACTTAGGCCTTCCTTTTGTAAATCATACTAATCAATGGATCGAATGTGATAATCAGAATTTAGTGTTTTATCCTATTAATCATAATTGTTCTATTATTTGTACCTCACATCCATATATATTTGTTTTACTGGAAAATGTTACTCTTATGCAAAATGATTCTTTGTTTCAGATAACTTCTGTGCAAACAGTTTTTAAAATGTGTTCAACCTCAGGACATTACTCCTCACACGGTTTTATTGCCTTTTAAAAGGAGGGCTGATGTATGGATTCCTGTGAATTTGACACGTAAGTGGGAAGGAGAAGGGGGTCTGGAACAGATAGTCTGAACCTTTGAGGAAGAAACAAAAGGAAAAAGGTCTAAACATTTTTTGGGTTGGTTTCTGTTTGCACAGATTTCTGCAATAATTATAGTAGTGACTGCTTCTGTAGCTGTTGCTTCCTTAACTACATCCATACAAACTGCAAAAACAGTTAGTGAGGCTCTCGTGAATGTTACAAAGGAATTTGGAACACAAGAATCAGTAGATGAAGACTGGAAGCCTTAGAGGCAGCAGTAATGTGATTGGGAGACAGACAGGATGCTTTGCACACTCACATTAGTTTACAATGTGACTGGGAGTTTCAAAAGCAAGGTTTGTGTGTTACATCATTGCCCTGGAACGAAAGTGTACACAATTGGGACCTAGTCAAGCAACACGTTCAGGGTGCTTTTGACACATCCTTACAGGGACATGTAGAAACTTTGAAGTTCCAGTTAAAGGATCAATTACACCAACTGCAACAGCTACAAACTCAGTCAGTGTTACAAACTCTTAAGGATAATATATCATGGATAAACCCAAAAAACTGGTTTACTGAATTGAATTTGAGAACTTGGGCCTTTATTGGAATTGCAATCTTGATGTTTATTATCTGCATGATTTTAATTACATTTGTGATTCAAGTTGTTAAAGGTATGTGGTAAACTCATAACCAAGTTATGATGAACTTATTGTTAAAAACAGAAAGGGGGAATTGTAGACATCGGCTGGCCTAAATACGTGATGCGAACATGCTGGAGGACTTGGACAAGATGTTTTGACCATGTTCTGACCCAGAGGATGGAATGCTGTGTGGACGACCAGAGACAAAACAATAGATTAGGGTCTCCAGATGGAGAGCTATTTTTAGTTATGTAGGAAAAGAAAACTATAAATCTGTCAATGTATAGGATCAAAGTGTATTGAGAACATATAAGCATGATTTCTTTATCTAATAAACTGATTCAGCATCTAGTTTGCTGTGTCTGTCTCATGTACTGTGACAAAGATTCTCTTGCCCTTTTTAGTCAGGTGGATCCCATCCCTCCCTAACAGGCCACAATCATTCAAGTACAACCCATTGTCATAAAAGCCAAAACCTTCTCAATGGCACCAGCCACGAAGCTAGACATTGATCTGCAGTACTGTAGTGGGTTGACCCTGACTGAATGCCAGGTACCCACTAAAGCTGCTCTATCACTTCCCTCTGCAACTGGACAGAGGACAGAAAATATAACAAAGGGTTCATGACTTAAGAACTGTGAGAGAACATTTACCAACCTCCATCATGAACAAAACAGACTCAAAATGGGGATATTAATTAAATTTATTTCTAACAGAATCCAAGCAGGATAATGAGAAATAAAATAAATCTTATAAACACCTTCCCCTCACCCCTCCCTCCTTCCAAGTTCTACCTCCTCCCCCTGCAGGGGTAGAGGGAGATGGGGAATGGGGGTTACGGTCAGTTGTTGTTTCTGCTGCTGCTCAGAGAGAGGAGTCGTTCCCTTGCTCCATATGGGGTCCCTCCCACAGGAGACAGTCCTTCACGAAATTCTCCAACGTGAGTCTATCACACAGGCAACAGTTCATCACAAACTGCTGCAACATGGGTCACTTTTTTCATGGCACAGGCTACTCCAGCATGGGCCCCAAGTCCTACCGGGAAACGTGCTCCAGCATGAGCTCCTCTCTCTACGGGTCAGCAGGACTCTGCCAGGACTCTGCTCCAGCATGGACCTCCCACAGCATCATAACCTCCTTTGGGCATCCACCTACTCTGGCATGGGTCTCCTCCATGGGCTGCAGGGGGACAGCCTGCTTCACCATGGTCTTCACCTCAGCTCTGGTGCCTGGAGCACCTCCTCCCCCTCCTCCTCCACTGACCTTGGTGTCTGCATAGTTATTCACATGTTCTCACTCTGCTCTTCTCTGGCTGCAATTTTCATCTGCACAGTAACTTTTTTTCTTTTTTAAATATGTTATCACAGAAGTGTTACTATCATTCCTGATTGCCTCAGCCTTGGCCAGCAGTGGGTCCATCCTGGAACTGGTTGGCATTAGCTCTGCCGGACATGTGGGAAACTTCTAACAGCTTCTTACAGAAGCCATCCCTGTAGCCCCTCCCACTACCAAAACCTGGCCATGCAAACTCAATACAACTATGCATCTGCTTCTGGTTGTCCCCATTTCTCTGACCAGTATGATAGATGAGAAGATGACTTGGGTACCAATGTTTTTCACCAGGGCTTTGTAGTCTTCCTTGATTCTACCTGGGTTTTGGCTTGTGACGTCATTTTGTACCCACATGAAAAAGTAATACTGGGTAGTAGTCCGTACTTCAGTGCCTGGTAAAATTATGGAGAAAATTATTCTGGGAGATATTGAAAAACACATGAAAGACAACACTGTCATCAGTCACAGTCAGCACAGCTTCAATCTTATCCAACCTTATTTCCTTTCATGTCAAGGTAACCCACTGTCTCTGTTTAAAAGACAAATGTCTGCCAAGGAAGGTGGGAACCTTCCTGGAATAGAAAGAAGACCCCTTCCTCCAAAATTATTATAACTTTGAAATTATGAGGCTTTCAGCCAAAAATGTAGAAAAAGGAATAACAGTTCTTCACTAAAAATATGTAGAACAAAACAGACCAAACAACACCACCATAACAGAAGTTTTCAACCAGCTAAGTACTACTTCCCCTTTTAGTGCAGTTATAACCACAACCAACAGGGGGTGCTGGCGGGCTCCATCAAGGCAAAGGCTGCAGTGACTCACTGGCAGCTGGCAGAGAGTGCTGGCTGGTTCTGATGGCAGTGGTGGCCACCATGTGTGCGGGAAACAGCCCATGGGTGGTGGTTGAGGCAGTCTTATCTGAGCTCCGGGCTTCCCCGGGTGGTGTGGTCTGCCGCCAGCATGGGCAGGGAAAGGCGGGTGGTCTCCCTTTCAGGGAGTTCCTGCAAACTCACACTGTCGGCAGCTGGTCTCAGTGTAGGTAGTTGCTGAGGTCTGAGTCAGCGGGTGGTGGCTAGGACCCTCAGGTGAGCAGCAGGCACAGGTGGAAGGGGCAGGTAGAACTCAACCATGCTGCTGAGCTGGGTGCAGCAGTCCAGGGCAAGACAGCATGGCTCCAGGCGGCACCACATGGCCATTAGGCAGCCCTGGACCCAGAGCAAAATAAGGCATCCCCAAGCCAAACTGCCAGCTCTTTATTTGCCTTCGCTCCTCCCCCAGAGCCCTCCCTTTGGAGCTGGTGCCCTAGCCATGGCTACATAGGGAATGGAGCTGCCTAGGTGTTAGGGAGGGTTCGAGACATACTGAAACTTGAAACCATGACACCATTAAAAACTTAACAAAAACCAATACTTGTTACCAAGAGGTGGCCAACAAAATGAACAAACCCAAAAGGGAGGAAGGAGGAGAAAAATAAGCCCCCAGCATGACCTCTCCAGTTACCCAGTTGTTGCCCATAAAGTTATCTTACCGACCTAGCATACCTATAATTACCCATAGCGGAAAGCTGCATCCTTGGAGAGTCAGTAAGTTCACAAACTGGCAGGCGTCCCTGCCAAAAGGCAACGTTGTTCTTGGTGTGAAGTTAACTGCCTTCCAAGAAAGCACTATCTACTTTTATACAATTAACTGAGTGACCACAACCTAGCAGGTGTGGCCAGCACTGCCCAACCCGAGACCCTCAGTCCCACCTCCCGGTTATGTAAGTGCATCTCTTCTGCACATGCGTGAGAACTTTGGAAATCCCCTAATGCACACGCAGTATGCTTTGGGGGTCTTTCTTAATTGAGTCTGGGGGCACTACTTCATCCTCCTCTTCCTCAAATTCTCCTTCAAGTGACCTTGGAGGACAATTAGTCAATCACAGAACACCAATTAAAACAGTTTATACAGAAGTTCTCCCTCCAAGGACGAATTCACTGTTTTATCAGTGAACTTGGCAGAGAGAATATAAACTACTGCAGGTGGTTGGGGCCAAATACAGACCAAAAGTATCAGCCTAAATTCACCCCGGTACACTAGGGCATAGGCAGAAGAAACAGAAGAGTTCCACTTCTGCAGGGAAAGCCATCCACCCTTCAATGGGAGACCCACTAAGAACCATTAAGATGCAAGCTAGAAACACAATTGAATCTTGATGTTTATCCGTCCCTGAAAGAAAAACTTGCTTCGTTTGTGTGGGGGAGCTGAGGCATGGTTGGGCCTACAGGGCCTGTTGTTTCTGCCGATCCAGAGTCCGGTTGCATGGTGGCAGCATTTGGCACTACTGTGCTATCTCAAGGAAAGTATTAAGATTTTCTTTGGCTAGTTCTTTATTGAGTGTGTATACCTGGTTTTGGGGGTTTTTTTGTTTTGTCTCTTTTCCCTTTCCCTTTGGGGGTGTTGGGGATTTCTTTCTCATGTGTATGTAGTCTTTGTAATTTTATATAAATGTAATATAAGTGTAAATATATTTATATATTGCTTTAGCTCTCTTATTTTTAGGGGGGGGGAAGCTTTTGCTGTGGTGTTGGAAACTTGGCAGGGAGCCAGTTCCAAACTACCACACCTGTGAAACAAGGGAACTGTAATGACAAGTAAAGTTTATTCGCAGCATGCGCTGGGTGCCTCCTCCACCTGAGTCAGGAGAAGAAGGACCCTTCGCATTTAAATTTCTCACATTTTATAGTTTTACAGAATCCCACCCTTTCATATCAGCTAATACATATTCATTTTTGCCTTAAAAGGTTGTTTCTGCGAAGGGAGGGGACGTTCCCCTCCTCCTGATTGGCTTCGAGGCATCCCCTGTCAAGATGATCGATCCTCCTTTGTTCTCAGCATGTGGGGAGAGGCCCCTGTGCTGAAAATGGCCAAAAAGGCTTTCATTTACAGGGGCTCTTTCTCCAACTTTACATTTGCTGTATGCAACCTACAGTTCCCTATCTCCGGCCCTGGCACCAGGCCCATGCAGGACTGGGTACCTTACAACTTCACGATACACCTATAAGTTTTCTAAAATAATTTGTTT
This sequence comes from Corapipo altera, assembly GCF_003945725.1. Classification (NCBI taxonomy): domain Eukaryota; kingdom Metazoa; phylum Chordata; class Aves; order Passeriformes; family Pipridae; genus Corapipo; species Corapipo altera. The sequence goes on along the minus strand of NW_020885005.1, from coordinate 806,723 downwards.
GTAATAAAACCACATTTTTATTTCTCATAACCCATCCCAGGGGACAAGGGTAAACCAGGTTCAAGTTAATAGATCCCTTGGGGCAGATTAGAGTGAAATAACACTGAATCATAGAATCAACCGGGTTGGAAAAGACCTCTGAGATCATAAAGTCCAACCCTTGATCCACCCATGTATCATGGTTAGGCTTCGCGAACGAAGATTTGGGAAGGGCTCTACCCACATTTACTGGTGGCTAAAAAGACCAATACAAGATAGACACATCCAATTGCAAAAGGCACAGCAGAAGGACTCCTTAGGTGGTATATTCTGCAAGACACGATTCTTTCTGCATTGTCTTTTCTCCTCAAGAGTGATCCTGCGTGCTTTCTCAAAAGCATCAGCAGCGTTAGTGTGTCTCCAGGCCTCCCGATTGGAGGCCAGAGTAGACCAGTTATGGTGATCAATACGACCAAGGCTGAGATGTTGTTTCAGGGAGTCCCTGTATCTTCTCTTCGGAGCTCCTCTCATGCGGCAGCTGGTGGCAAGCTCACCATTAAGCATGATCTTAGGGAGGTGGTAGTCCTTCATCCTTGAGAAGTGTCCTGCCCAACGCAGTTGTGTTCTCAGCAACATGGTCTCAATACTTGTGACTGCTGCTTGTTCTAGAACAGACGTATTAGTCACATAATCTGACCAGTGGATGTTTAGGATTGTACGGAAGCGTTCTAAGAGTCGCAGGTGGTGGCAGTAGATGACCCATGATTCGGATCCATATAAAAGAGTAGACAGCACAATGGCTCTGTAAACACTGATCTTTGTACTTTTCTTCAAGTGTTTATTTCGCCAAACTCTTTTATGGAGTTTTCCGAAAGCACTGTATGCCTTTGCTAACATGTTGTCCATCTCTCCATCAATCTTACCATCCGAGGAGATGAGGCTACCTAGGTAATTAAACTGCTGGACTGATTTGAGCTCTGATTGACCAATGGTGATATGGGGATGATGGAAGACGTCCTGAGGTGCAGGTTGATAGAGAACTTCTGTCTTCTTTAAGCTGACTTCCAGCCCAAAAAGCTCAGCAGCATCTGCAAAGCAGGATGTTAAACGCT